>NW_012148441.1:1876598-1878666 GCF_000956105.1 Propithecus coquereli
AAGTATACTATTAGAAAGAAATGAAGTCTGAAACATTCGTATGTGGGTATGACTTTTTCATTCATCGTAGTGTTCTTAGTTCCTGGAACAATTACTGACACATGACAGGTACTCAATAAAGTATTCTTGAATACATTTAAAAGTTCATGAATATATCTGGAACTATTCTATCCTGATTCTTAGAAGCCATTTCCAAACAGAGTTCTAGCAATAACTTAACCACAGGTGGACATTGCTATAATCACTTGAATATATGTTGTAAAAAGGAAATTAAATGTATTCCCTACTTGCCTTCATTATATATTTATTCCAAAAACACCTGCATCCACACTTATGCTAATGGACACTAGACTAAGTCTGATGGAACAGGAGACAGAATAAAAAAAAGACATCATCATCATCATTTTACAAAAACATAAAAATCAAAGAGAGCACACTGCTAAAGCCCTTTGAAGTGGCTTATGCAATGAGGAGCTATGCACCTTTGACTTCATTAGCTTTATGGAAAATTCATCTGTGGATATATACTCTTATCAATATGATGACTTTTCTCAAGCAGAATGTCAGAAGTCTTTTTTGCAACTAAATCAGCTATAATGTTTAGGGAACTCTGTTCTTCTACATTTGCTTTTACTAGGTTGTATTTCTCCTAACGTGGAAACAGCAACCAATGGCTTTCAGAATAACATGAAATTAATTTACTAGTCTCAGCACTGTGTTTGTCCTTGTGAATATTCTTCATGAAACCCACCTAGTTAGAGCTGGCACCAGATCTTTTCTTTCTTGTATAGTCTTAGGCATATGTACACACTTCTATATATTGGATTTATTTCATAATACTAGGGGTTCCCCACCCACTGTGGAAATGGTGCATAATTAATTTTTGTATTCTTGATGCCTATATTTTTTGACCAAACATAATTTTAATAAATATTTGTAGAATTAATTATAAAAAACAATACATGTATAGGTACAGAGATTTTCTTTTAGTGCAAAAGACAATGTCTAAGAGTATGTGCAGCTAACCAGGATGCTACTATGAGATAACACCTTTACAACTGAACTCTATGCTTCCTTGTATCTATTTTTTCCACAGTATATTCATACATATACATATGGATATACTGTATGAAAAATGTATATACATACACACACACACATATATAATGTATGTATATATCTCCCACATAGTGCCATTTTTATTCTCAAATCTATGTATTGGATCCCATTCCACATCAAATTCATCATGTAAAAAGAGCCATATCTTTTTCCTTTGATGAGTCCTGCAGATCCTCTTTCTTTTTGAAATCTTTTTATTTTCCATCTTTATGTTGCTCACTCCAGGCAACCTCCATTGATTGTTTTGTATTTCTATAAACAAAGCATCTACATTCTCTCATTAACTTCCTTTGCCCTCTTTCTTGTTTATTTTTCCATCATATGAGCCTGACTGCTTTTAGTCTTCATGATTTTAGCAAGTACAACACTTTTTTTATCATGGAGGTACTTCCTGATCATTGTGTCTAAAGTATCATTTATCCCTGTAGTTATTTCACTTTATTCTCTTTTCCCCACAGCATTTGTCTCTCTCTGAAATTATCTTGCCCGTCTAAATATTTTCAAGTGTCTTTCAAATCCCTTTGGAAGGAAGCCTCTTGAATGCAGAGAGAATTTTCTTTCTATCTTAAGTACAATATGTTCCCATTGGCTACAAGAATACCTCAAAAAAATGCTTCACAATGAATGTTAGTAGAATGAATGTAGAATGTTTGGCAAAGGACAAATGGCCTTAATAAATGTAGTTTGTTTATTAAAGTCTAAATTTAATTTCTATACTTGAATCATATTACCAAAGGTATCATGTTAATAAAGAGTATGGAACTGAAAATTCTGGATTTTGTAATTACGCAGTGATAATATTTTAAACTTACATACTTTATACAACTGTTTATTAAAAGCATTGATTTTTTTAATTCTTTTTATGTTATACAATTTACTTCAAGAGAATCACAGGGTTACAAATGAGCTTAAGATTCATCCATGCTAGATTACTGTTTAATTTCTCTCT
>NW_012148441.1:1879701-1885080 GCF_000956105.1 Propithecus coquereli
CAAAGGTCTTATAATGACCCATGAAAAGCGAGACATATTAAGTTGTAATTTAATTTAATCGCAATAAGGGATAGTAAGGAGCTTGGATTAGCACTCCAGAAGAATAACATATAATTTAGCCATTTATGTTTTGATGAAAGGGGATTGGTGTTGGTTATATAAAGAGAAATTTACTAAAGGCATGAAATCTGAGATGTTTTAAAGGATTAGAATAATTAAATCACTGATGACTGGAGATAGACACCCCCCACCCTCACCCTACCATCCACATATGCTTAGGAAAGGAAGGAGTTTGGTATCTTATAAGAATAAAATAAAAGTTAGGGAATGACAGAAGCCAGATCATTAATATTTTAACATTTTATTTCATAAAAATTGAATTAGGGCCATGAGGAGGTAGTCATTGCTGAGGTATTAAGATGGATTATGGTTTAGTCACATTTACATTTGGACAGACTGTTTTAGTATCTTTAAGAAAGATGCACAATGCATAAATCTCAAAGAGCAGTAGTTAGGAAGTTAAGGGTTCAGGAGCATTCAAGAGGTTAGCAATTTAAACATTCTCATTTAATCCTCAGAATACTCTCTTGAAATACAAAATGTTTCCCATATTTTACAGATTAAGACATTCAGATTCAGAGAGATTGCATCATTTTATTTGAGTCATTTATACTAGATATATGTGCATAATTGTCAATTTAGCTTTTTCCAGGAAGTTATTATGACAATTCTCCAGCAATGAATACAAATTCTCAACCAAAGCTGATTGTGGATTTTCTGCCAGGGTAGATGCTAACTTCCTATTGCCTGAGAATTGCTAAACTGCTATAGGTACATGCAGTTGTATGTGCCTTATATAACTCAAATTATAAATTACATATTGTGCATTACAAAGTGTTTGAGATCACCCCTTCCAAGAAATTGCAGTGCCCTGCAACTTAATAAGAGTTTATTATACATTGAATAAATAATACAATGTTTATTGGTCCTTTCCTGTCCTTAGCTTACTCCCTTTGAAATAAGTTTTTGCAAGGACACTTTGTTCCTAAACATGGAACCATACTTATCTGAACTTGATGTAAGAACAAAACACTAAATCAGAACTTTAAGAACAAAAGAAGTAATTAAATTTAACTTTCAGGCTTTCTAGAGTAAAACGTTTTAAAATCTCCCTATTCTCTCACCAACCACTTTCTGCCTTTATCACAAACTCTTCAAACCACTATTTTGATCACATCAGCAGCAAGATTCCTGGCTATATATTCCTATGCTCTCCTTATATGACTATCCAATAGAGAATTTAGGGTGCATTTCAGAGGCGAATGTTTGAAGACCATATTACACTTTAGTCTTCTATTTTAGGAGAGAAAAATCAAAAATTCCGTATATTCATTCATTTTTAGCAAAGAAAAGGCATAAAATCTCAGGAGATCATAATAATGTATAACTATTTTATTTAAATTCATTTCTCTAAATGCTGGTGATCTATAAAAATGCACAAATAAAATTTTAATTATACATACTATATCGTGGATGTTGCTTATTTATATTAATGATCTATTTGTTTTAGGCTATGAATAGTCTTGAAGGCTTTCCTTCTTCAACTATTATATAAATAAGTACATAATGAATTCAATTTAAATCACTTTCAGCGAGAGTGATGATTAAATCTATGCCAAGAGTCAGAAAAGATTTAGAAGCTCTGTGCAGATTGGAAATTAGAAACAGAACATATAGATCCTGCTTGGAACATTAACTTTATCTAATTATACTTCTCTTAGAATATAGTCCAATTTCAACCTTCACTTTTTTCCACTACAGAGAAAACAATTCGTTATTCCTTATGCTAGCAATTATATGAACTAAAAAACGAGCTACAAAATTATTTTTCCTTTCATACCTTAAAGAAAAAAAAAATGTATATTTGTTAAATTTTAATTGCTTCACCTTTTGAATTCATTTTATAGAGGAAACCATCCATCCTTGTATATAATTGAAACAGCTAATAATGAAATAAATCAAGGACCAGTAATTTGTTGTTGATAAAAAAAAGAATAGACAAGGAAGGATTTTATAAAGGGGAAATAAAAAGAGATAGGAAACCATAGGACATGTTGACCTTTATTGAATACAATACTTTTTAGGTACTTGTATATATTCATATACAAATTTCCACATTCTTTTATTTCAAGAACTTTCTTTAACAGACAATCTCAATTTAAAAGAGCTTATTTTTTAAAATCTCTGAACACGTATTCAAACTTATCCATTTACAAATACTGAAAAATAATAGATTATGGATTATGTTTCTTAAAATAATTAATTATTACTAATTGTCTTTTGATAGATTTTCACACCATAAGTATGTTATGAAAATTTCATTTATAGGTTTCCTTAAATCAAGGTTTGGAAAACTATAGTGTAAGGAGTCAAGTAGTAAATCATTTAAGATTTGTGCACCATACAGTTTCTGACACAACTGCTAAACTGTCACTGTAGCATAAAAGCAGCCATAGACAATAAGTGAAAAAATAGATATTGTGTTCCAATATAACTCTACTTACTAAAACAGGTGACAGGCCAGATTTGGCTCTTGGGTCATAGTTTGCCAACTTTTGCCTTAAACTACTTTATTATATATTCACTGAAACATAAAAAACAAAAAAATAATATTGCCAGTAAATTTGGAATGTAAGGATAACTTATTATTTGCTTGAGTCAAAGTAAATTTAAGATGACTGAGAAATAAAATTATTGATCTGTACATACAATCCTTTTGTATGCATAAATATAATAGCACAAAAGTAGTATGAAGTGGACAAGAATCTGAAACTGTTTTATCAACTTTGTAAATTCAAAATCTTCTTTAATTAACCACCACCCAGCATACCATCTTTAATTCTGAAAGTTGCAAGGCTATGAATTTCCAATGAGTACAAATTTGACTTATCCCTAATATTAATATTTGGTGTTCTTATTTTTAAATCTCAAAATAATATAAAATTGAAATTCTATTAATAATGTTGAAATCTACACAAAAATATATTAAAAATTCAGGTTTAATAGGCTTAGGTTTTACTGATTTGGGATAAATTTGTGTTACATAGAACAGTGAATAAGTTATGATTATTTAAATGTAAGGTAAGGTACACATACTAGTGTATTAGTTTTTTATAGCTGCCAACATCTGTTTACTATCTCAGTTTTATAGGTCAGAAATCTAAGTGTATGTACCATTAGCTCAACTGGGTCTTCTGCTTAGTCTCACAAGGTCAAAATGATAGTACTAGCAGAACTGTGCTCCTTTCTGGAGACTCTGAGGATGAATCTGCTGCCAAACTCATGCAGGTTGCTGGCCAAATTTATTCTTTGCAGATGTATGACTGATGTCTCCATTTCCTTGCAGGCTGTCAGCCAAGGGCCTAGAGGGTTTCTTCCTAGCGGCTGCCTGCATCTCTTCTCATGTTTTCTATGCTCCCCCTACCCTCCTCCAGCAATGGTAGGTGGAGTTCCATTCATGCTTTGTATCTCCCCAACTTCTCCTCTTGCTGTTAGGTAGACAGCCAGTGACCTCCGGCCCTTCCTGAGGACAAAGCTGGGCACCCCAAGCAATTGCTACATCTCAGGGAAGAGGGAACACCCTATGAATCTGCCAGTCAGAACTTAGCGTGTCAACTGAAAAGGAATGGAGAGGATTCTCTCTAGCCCACAGGCCAAGCAGCACAGTACAGTAGAGTCTGGAAGGTGACCTAGGACAACCTAAGGCTAATTATCATGTCATTAGCTTAAATCTACTTTATGGTTCACCCCTGAAAATGGGCTTTCAGAGAGGCTCATGGGAGATCAGCATGTACAGTGAGACTCAGGTTATAACTTCCAACTGTCCATCAGGGTGGTTTCATGATGATGTCAGAACCACAAGGAGGGCCCAATTTAGAAACTATAAAATAAGATACCAGACCATGACCAATGCCTTTTTAGTACAAGATTTTGTTCTTTGTCTGTGGCAAATGTATCTTGCTCTTGCTCTGTAAATCTATGTCTTGCTCTTGCTCTATAATCTTATCCTTCTCTCCTCAATAAACCTTGTTTTGTGCTTATCTTGGTTTCAGTGTGTCTGCTCATTCTTGGGCCAAGAGCATACCAAGAACAGACATTTCAGACTGCCACATCTATTTGATGTGGCTGGGGGAAAAAAAAAATTCTCTTTTCTGAAGGGATAATGTAATTAGATTTGGTTCACCCAGATAATCCAGGATGATCTTCCTATTTTGAAGTCCTTAACCTCAAAGACTTTTGCAAAGCCCTTTTTAATCACGTACTATAACATATTCACAAATTTCAGGGATTAGGGATAGACATTTTTGAGGAATCATTCTGCCTTCTACAATTAGTGATATGATAAACACCAGTGTACCTCCTAAACAGTTTATGAAAAGATAATTTGTCTTTAAAGTTTCACCAATTACATTCTTTTCCTCCTCCTTGAGGAGTAAACAGTATTCTGAATTTGAGTTTACCATTCTTCATGAGAATGAAATTTCTGTTTAATGGAGTATGCAAATTTTCAGCTTTAGTAGATAATGGGAGATGGAAGATGTTTCCAAAATGATTCATAAATTTATGTAATAAAAACAGTGTATGCATGTTTCCATTGCTCTACATACTCACCAAGAATCAATGCTGTCATTTAAATTTTTTTTAAAATGTAGTGGAGATGATACAGTATGTGATTTATCTAAATATGGATGTTGAGCTCCTTTTTATATGCTTAGGAGATATTCCATTTTTTTCTTCAGATAAATGCCAATTTTTCTACTATTTTACTGACTTGTCCTAAAAATCTTTTATATATTCTAATCACATATATTTTAGATGTTATATCTCAGTTTATGATATACTTTGAACTTCCTTTAATGTTCATGCAGAACAAAAATGTGAGAAGGATAGAAGTGAAGGGCATGCAGCAGAAACATTACATGGAGAGACACTCTCTGAGAATATGACTTTGTATAAATCATATTTTAGAATAATTTTAACATTTCAGATATTCAAATAAATAATTTGATGACAGGAATGAACCTGGAGGACATTATGTTAAATAAAATAAGTAGGCATAGAATGACAAATGTCAGATGATCTCACTTATATGTGGAATCTAAAAAAGTTGAACTCATAAAAGTAGAAAATAAAATGGTGCTTACCCAGAGGCTAGAGCTTGGGAGATTGGGAAGATGTTGGTCAAAGGATACAATATTTCAGTTTGACAAGAAGCATAAGTTCAAGAGATCTATTGTACAGTATGGTGACTATAACTAATAACAATCCAAAAAAATAAATGAGGTAATATATATTACCTCAGCTAAGTTAATGTATTAT
>NW_012148441.1:1885870-1888993 GCF_000956105.1 Propithecus coquereli
CAAATATAAACTTCCACATTTTGATTGGGAAATTAAGGTTTTACTGTAATATTAAAATAATGGTGATTTGCAAAACATACAAGATATTGAGAATAAACAAGGCAAGGTATTGAGAATAAATAAATTATTTCTATTATTGATTTTAAGTATCGATTGCTAGGGTCACAAACATAAATTATGATCATTTCAACCATTTGATAAAACTTAACAAGTAATTGCCAAAATTTTTCAAGTGAGAAATATTTAAATTTTTTAATTACTCATTTTTCAAACTAAAATATATTGCCATGATTGCACATTTTTGTTTCATTTCTCCAACCAAATGGTTCCTTACTGCACTATTGAATATTTTTCTCAGTTTTCCACCAAAGTATCACTTTTTTCTTATAATATTAATTGTTATTATTTCAGAAATACAAAGGCTTATTATATCTTTTTATGAATACCAAGATATGTTTTTCAAGTTAGAAAATGACCTTCATATACAACTTTGACCTCCACAGACACATGCACTGTGATTTTTACTTAGAGAATAACTAAACTTTGAAACAAGTATGTGCAAACCAGGATATCTGAATCCATGATAACAGAGTGCCTTGTTTTAATTTAGAAAGATATTTATGTTTAATAGTAAATTAATAAAATGCCAGTTAGAATTGTCATAAATAGGCCCAGATGATATTAATTGTGTCTAGTATGCTATAAAACGTGAAATGACATTAAAATATAATAATATATTAATATGTGAAATTAAAAGAGCAAAAGAGAAATAACTCCTATATTATTTTGCCTTAAACATATATTTCTATTTTGCCTGTAATGTATCACCATTTATTCAGATCATTTTCTATGTCCTTTTCCATGATTCATTGAATCCAGGATGTTATTGATCAGAAGATACATCACTGTTTTATAGAAAATTAAAAAAAAAGAAAATGTTTTCAACTAACATATGACCTATTTTCATATTTTATTGATTATAAACCATTCCAAATTCGATGACGTAAAAAAGTGGAAAATTTCAGAAGATGTAGCAAAATCTTTACATTTTTTAAGTTTTCTTCTTAGAAATATTGTAAATTCCTGATTACATTAATTTTGTGAGAACTTACAGCATAGACTCTTGTCAATGGGGTCTTATTTTTAGTAAGTTTTATAGTTATTTATTGTTGGTGTTCAGAAATGCTATTAAGTTTTAAGTGTGTCTTATTTTAAATGAGGCAACCATGAAAGATTTTTATTCTAAGGGTTTGTATTTTGATTCTATTGGGTTTTTTTTTTTTTGATATATGATAGAAGCTGTAAATAATTACATTTTTATTTATTCTTATTCAATTCTCACCTTCCTAGCTGTTAATATTTCTCCTCTTTATAGAGTTGACCAGAGTGTCATAGATATCTTAAACATAATCATAACACTGGTGATCCCTGCAATAACATTAACAATAAATTTGGCTGCAGTTAAAGCCACTGCCTTGAGAGATGGAAGGCTATTCAGATTTCTAGTTGGTCCTGAAATTTTGCATTTGTAACAAATGAGACCAATGAACTAGAAAGTTATAAAATAGCTTCCTAATGGTTTTCAAGGAGTTTCTAATTTTTGTTTAGGATTTCCTCAATATAGCCTCTTCTGTCATAGTGGAATTTCAGCTTTATGTCTGACATTAAGTGGTTCAGAAATTTTGATTTTAAATATACTTGTGATTTGTGTATTTCTTTTATTGTTCTGCATATTATTCATCTTTTGTTAGTGCCTTCTGATTCTTGGAAACTAAATACGGAAAAGATGTCAGTTTTTGTTAAGTGTCATTATATATTTAAATGAAATTTAATTTTAATGTTCCAGAAGTTTGGCTATTCAATTTAACAAAATATACTAGATTTTTCTCTGTTAGGAAAAAAACAGAAAAATGAGCTAAAAGGTGTGTTGACAGAGATTTGTTACATAATAAAAATGTCATGACACTAATCAGGGCATTATAGTACCTTATGATGATCTAGGACATTACAAAATAGCATATAATAACAATGACAAAAATACAGATAAATGGAGGTCAATATATTAATATGAGCATAATAAAAAGGAGACTATACTAGGGAAGAGTATCCAAAACATAAAATAAAGAAAAGATAGAAATACAAATACATCATAATATATCTACTTAATGATGTAACCATTAACAGTTATGATTACATAAAAACTATGAAAATGGAAAATGTTGGGGTAAAACATAGAATACCAAGTCCTATGGCTTAAAAGATTTAAGCTGTATAAAAATATATGTTAAACATTAAATCAGATAGATAACCATTGTTAATTATCATCATTATTGTTTGGCAAACACAGACATCTGTTTATTTTCTAAATTGTACGGGTTACTTCATGCATTTTCTATAACTAACATGTATTTCTTTTATAACGTAAAAGTCAGTAAAGAGAACGAAAAGGAAAATCATTTTGGCCTCCTACTTTGCCTCTAACAATGATCTTTACATAGGCGTATGCCTTTAAATCTTAGATTTTCTTCTTTCTCAATCATTCCCCATTATTAATTCTCATAATTCAATTATCTCATTTACTTTTTCTGGATATTTTTATCATTTTTATTTTTGGTTGTTGCTTTAGTCATACCGCTAATACATGTTTCACAAGCAGAAAATAAAACCTAGCTTCTTTAATCACCTAGACTTTCTAAAATGAGGTCATACAAGATTAGTTAAAAATGAGATACACTGAACTTTCCCAAGACTGTATACTTTATGAGATAAAAATAAACTATCTGAATAATTGAATGCCAAACGCTGTGTCTCAATTAAAATCAAAGAATCCAAACATTAATATCTACCATAGCCACAGCTGCCCTCACAAAAATTGTTAACCTTATAAATCTTAGACTAATCCCTGATTTCTAAGGTTTAAATTTAATTTATGTAATGTAAATAAAATCAATGTTATATGATTAAAGATTTCAGAACAATCTATTAAGTTTATGATCTATTTAGGCTTATTAATTTGCAAAGATTGCTTTGATCATATTTTTATATTGTGTTATGATAATGTCAATAATTAAGGTAACTATCAACTAAAAGAAAGTTATTAATTTACATTGTAATTCAAGTAAA
>NW_012148441.1:1892899-1893545 GCF_000956105.1 Propithecus coquereli
TATTATTCTTTTTAAACTGTTTATTTTATGTATTATTTGCATGTGTTATATACTTTCCAAGGTATTTCTTTATTATATCGGGAAGTAAACTGGATGGCTCTGTAAAAACTATATTTAAGCCTTCTTTTTTTCCTAAAAAGTGTTTTCTACTTATATCTCTTTTCTGTTCTAGAAGCTATTTACTCATATAATTTTATTCTATGCCATAGAAATTTGTTAGTAATAAAAATTATTTAATTCTAATCTGTTGATTTTCTTTACATTAGTTGTACTAATAGTCACCATTATGGAGGTATTATTTTAACTAATAAGACAAAATGGATATATTATAATCCCCCCGTAAATAGCATTCACGGTAAAATGATCCATTGTAGTCAGAGGATTATAGAAATGTTTGACAAACCTGTTCCTTAGTTCTAGATCTGATAGAAATATATTTTAGTTTTACTTGGAACACTTAAGTAGGGCATTAACATGTGAAGAGTATTAAACTAAGGGTAATCTTTTTATTTTTTTTCTTAAATGGCATAATTCAAATGGCAAAGACATTAAGAGATTTTTTTGATTATGCTTAATGCCCACACCATTTTAGTTTGGGTTTTCATCTTCTTTGATTTTTTTCTTTCAGCTTTATTGAGGTATAATT
>NW_012148441.1:1894680-1897984 GCF_000956105.1 Propithecus coquereli
GCTCAGGCTGGTTTCGAACTCCTGAGCTCAAACAATCCGCCCGCCTCGGCCTCCCAGAGAGCTAGGATTACAGGCGTGAGCCACCGCGCCCGGCCCCTAATCCCATTCTTAACACCAAGTAAAACTCAAATAACCTTAAAATCAAGAAGTGCCTGTGTACATGGACAAAGAATGAGCCCTTCTCTCTTTGCTTAAAATTCAAGCAGAGTGTATATTTATCAGATTTTATAATCCAACGCTCTATTGCAAACTGCACAACTATAATCTTACTCCACTAGTAGGTATCCAAAGATTCACAGGAAGGGATGCAAAAAAAGAATTTCGATTTTAGACTTGTCTTAACTTGAGAGAAAGACTTTCCAATAAATATAATTATAAATTGTTAGATTGTGTGGGCCGATCCTGGAATCAGAAAGTGCTGCTCATCATTGGTTCTTTTTTATTAAAATTTTGTATTTCAGTGGGGGGTTACATCCCTGTGTTCAAAGAAGCTATTTAAAATACTCAAACTTCAGTTAACATCTTTATTCAGCTGATGCCTTTCAGGGAGTATCAGAGACCAAACGACCCCACGTTTAAAACAGGTTTGGGGTTTTGATAAAGTGTCTGTACGATTATGTGTCCTGGTAGTTTTGGCTAAGGCAGCAGTTTTTGTCTTTGACACTTGACATCAAAGGTTGTTCCTGCGTTAGGACATTGGTGTGGTCCCGATATCCATCAAAATAGTACTTTCTGAGAACTCTGCAAGCCCTGCAGTTGGCTTGTCATGGTTCACAAGGAGGAGAGGTCAGAAGATAGGAGACAAGGGTGGAAAGAAAAGGGGAAACTGGGAATCCTCTATCAATTTCATTTTAAACCTTTTACATCTGCTAAGACATAGCCTGTTTAATAGTGGATATCATTCAAAAAGTAAATTTTCTTTGGTGAAAGCTGCTTTCAATGTACATTTTTTATTTCAAAATATTAAGAGAGTACACATATTGTAGGTTACATGAATCATTTTTGTAATGCTTGAGTCCTGCATAAATGTACATTTTTTTGTGGAAAAAAGAATGATTCATGACACAAGGCCACACTTTGACAATTCCGTGATGTTTGTATCTTTCTCCCTTATGTGTAAGTGGTCCAAAAAGCAATGCAAAATTTATCGATGATCTTGACTTTTCTCCTGCTCAACAAATATCAACCTAAATTAATGTAAACATGAGATGAAGAGTTTACCTAGAGTATTTGGAGAAGAAGAGGAGGATCAGATAGAATAATATTGAATATCTGGATTATCTGGTAAGATGTCTACAGTGGCAAAGATTTTAATAACTTCTAGAATTAAAAGTAGGTAGATATTGGTGATCAATTTTGGAAACTTATTAAGTATGAAATTTTCGATTTCCTTAAGTACTAAGTTTGACAGTTGATATCTCTGACATTTCACGTTGACAATTCTTGTTTCATGTTTATTGTTGTTGCTAATTGCGGAGCCGCAGAGACGACACAGGCAGTCAGGATGTCAGAGAGATGAGCAGAGGGCTACAGCTCGCTCAGGCAAGTAGCAGCCCTACATGCTTCATCCTGTACTTTCATTACAATTTGTGATTAATCATATGTGACAAATGAATAATCATACGCGACAAGTGACAGTTATTTCCTTATACGTGCTTAACTACTGATTTCTTTAACACAACACTTATTTGTGATTTATATACTGCAGCTCTGTGTCCCCTTTCTGCTCCACAGCCCTGTTCTTTGACCTTACTATAGGCCTTTCGGGAGGTACATGCTCTTGGAACTACATGAACTGTTTGCAGTTCTTGTCCTTTGTGTGACCTGTTTGCAGCTCACATCAGTTCCTCGGCAGAGCACCCACATCTCTCTGGCCTTCTGGCCTTTGCTTCAAGGCCTGAGATCAGACCACAATTGTAAAGGTACATCAGTTTTGCAAACACACATTTTGGGTTGTAATTGTCTGTCAAATTACTTTTAGAGCAATTTTTGTGAAGCCATGCATAAGTGAAAATTTGTGTTATTTTCGAATATGAGTTTTCTCGTGGAACCAATATAGCAGAGATAGCTCGAAATATCAATGGAGGGTTTGGGAAGGATGTGGCTAATGATCGCACAGTACCTCGATGGTTTGAGAACTTCCATTTTGGTGATTTCAATCTTGAAAATGAACCACGTGGGCAACCTGAGACCAAGGTGGGATAATGATGAGCTGAAAGCTGTAGTGGAAGCAAATCCATCTCAACCCATGCACGAATTAGCAGCAAGATTTGACGTTACTATTCCAACAATATTGAACCATTTGAAACAAATTGAAAAGGTAAAGAAGCTGGATAGATGGCTTCCACATGAATTAAAGGAGCATCAGAAAAGAAATTATATCGAAACTTGCCTTTCTTTGCTGTCACTACATAAAGGCGAACCACTTCTACACTGTATTGCTACATGTGATGAAAAATTGGTTTCTTTTTGATAATCGCAAGAGTTCAGCACAATGGTTGGACAAAGACAAAGTACTGAAACACAGTCCAAAACCAAATATTCATCCAAAAAAGCTAATGGTGTCTGTTTGGTGGTCCATGAAACCTGGTCAACCAATTACAGTGGATGTCTACTGCAACCAATTGGGTGAAATGATAAGCAGCTGAGATTGCTCACTAAAGACAGGCCAATCCTCTTGCAAGACAATGCTCATCCACATGTATGTCACATAAACAATGCTGTTCAAACTACAGAGGCTGAACTTAGAAACTCTCTGTCATCCACGGTATTCACCAGACCTTGCACCAACTGACTACCACTTCTTCCAGGCTTTGGACCACTTAATGCAAGGAAATATACTCAATTCTCAAAAAGCTGTGGAAAACGCCTTTTGCTATTTCACTGCTACTTGCTCTCCAGGCTTCTTCACTGCTGGCATAAACAAGCTAACCTTAAGAAGGCAAAACTGTGTCAATAATTTAGGCACATACTTTGATTAACTGTACGGCTTCTCGTTTGAAATATAATGAACTATACTTTTGATTTAAAATCGGACATTTCATATTTAATGACCAAAAAATTTAGAATAGTGTAGCATTGGGCAATTTTAAATGATGAATTTGACATAATTTATCATTATAAAATGATATTAATTTTAAGTGATAACTGAATTAAAATAAATTGGGTAGAGAATGCAAATGTAGACTGAAATAATAAATACTATTTTAAGTGGTAAAATGTAATAATTACTTAACAAAATACCTTAACCAATGTCTATTTTATAGAAATTGCTTGCTATATAAAATAGACTGAATTTTACATT
>NW_012148441.1:1900300-1906898 GCF_000956105.1 Propithecus coquereli
TTTTCTAGAGAAGCTCAGCATTAATTAATTAGAATTAGCATGTAAATATTAACTCTATCATGTTAACAAAACTTTATAAAATGCTTGCTCTGTGAAAGGAAAAGGACAGCTGTCACACAGATTATAAAACCAAACACAGACAGTTATGAAAAGATAGTCAACTTAAAAGAAAATATACAAATACATTTATCTTTATAAATGCTGATAATCCTGCACAGGAAAGAAGCAGAGTAATAATAAGAATGGTGACTTCCTTAAGAATGTGTGAATAAAAGAATAACATGATATGCTGTTTATTTTTAAAAATAAAATTTTTATTTTTAGAAAACTTATGGCACAGAGTAAGAAAAAGTGGAAACAGAAAACCAGGAGAAAAAGAAGAGAGCACCAACCCCAGAAACATCCATCATTAAAGGGAATGTAGAGAAAGAGGCACCTTTAACATCTGGATAGTATTAATAAATCGTTCTATAATCTTGCTTAAAACCAAATTTCCACCACATACATCTTGTCATGCTCCATGCCCCAGTTGATCACACTCTACTTCCACCATGCTATATGTCTTAGTTATCTATGACTGCATAACAAATGATACTAAAAATTAGACACTTTAAAATATTTATTATCTCACATTTTCTATGAGTCAGAAATCCGGATGTAGCATAGTCTGGTAATTCTGTTGTAGTTCACTCTCAATGTTACAGTTAAGGTGTTGTCTGAGACTATGGTCTAAAATTAAGCTTTGACTGAGGGAGGATCCACTCCAAGTTTACCCATGGGGTTGCTGGAATACATCAATTCCTTACTGGCTATTGGCTGGAGGCCTATTTTATATTCTTACTTTATTTTTTGTTCGTTTTCTCTCCTCAGAGGACAGCTCACAATATGGTGGCAGCTTCCCTCAGAATAAGAATGAGAGTAAGTAAGAAGGACACCAGAGATCTTCATAATCTGATTTCTGAGGTAACATCCCATCACGTTTACTGTCTTCAGATTGTTACAGGCAAATCACTAGGTTCAGCCCACACTCAAGGGGCAGGATTATGCAAGGATGTGAATAACAAGCGGTAGGGATTATCGAAGACATTTTTAGAAGGTGCCTACCACACCGTGATATACTTTGTTTTTTAAACCACTTTATTGAAATGTGATTGACATGTAAAAAGCTATACATATTTAGTGTATAGAACTAGATGAGTTTGGGAATAAGTACACACCTGTGACACCATCTACAATATCAAGGCCATACACATATCCATCACCTACCCAAATTTCCTCCCATCCCTTTTATTGTTAAAGTCAAACTCATAGAAGCAAAGGGTCAAATGGTGACTAACAGGAGCTAAGGAGAGGAGCAAATAGGAGATGTTGTCAAGAAACACAAACTTTCAGTTATGCAAGACAAATGATTTCTGGGTATCTAGTATATAACATAATGCCAATAGCTGACAATATTGCATTGTATACTTAAAATAGATCTTATGTTTAATTTTCTTACATTTATTACTTTTCCCAAATTACAATTCACTTTTACAGTGAACAATTGTCCTGGTTTGACTTTGACTATCCAAGTTTTATTAATAACAATAAAATCCTGCATCTTGGGGTGGGAGAAACCCCTCAGTTCTGGACAATTGGAGATAGTTGGTTAACGTATTTTCACTTTAAAAGTTCAGGACTCTGTATAGAGACTTCTTCCTAGATTGTCTTAATAGCCATTTTTTTTTTCCATATTAGCACAAACTACTCAAATTCTGAGCCTCACTTAAACATGTCCTCCTCAGAGAATCCTCCCTATCTTCCATTCAAGGTTGATGATTCCTCACAATTCCAGAACATGCTTTCTGTAATACTATTTAAGTACCCCTTTTATTCTGCCTCTATAAAGACTTTTGTCTTTTTTTTTCCTATACAGACTAGAATTCTGTAACAGCAACCATGCCAGGTGATTCACTTTTGTATTTATGGTACCTACCTCAGTGATTAGTAATTTTGCAAAAAATATACGTGTTTTATAGAAGAGGAAACATAACTTCAGAAAGGTGAAGAAAAATGTCTAAGTCATTCAGCCATTAAATGGGGGAGAAAAACCCTAGAGATACACTGGTGTCTACCACAAACATTAACAATGAGCTATGTGCAGATTTATATTTTAAAATGGCCCTACCCAAAATTATATACAAAAAGGCTGCCTATTTCCAGATACCAAGAAATATGATAATTGAAGGATAATTTTTTTTTTGCAGAAAATGCAGTCAAATCACAATTAATGTTGATGTCAGAAATTGCTTTTGGATAGCTCACGCTATTAAGATGACACTAATGAAGTTCCCTGAGCTCTCTGCTTAAACATTGGTGGTTTACCAATATAGGTGATTTAGGATTAGGTAAAATAGCTTTCAAAATTGCATTATCTAATCCAATGAACAGGAACGACCTGGAGTTTTACTTTTCTTCCAAGTTGTCATATATTAGTCGAATTTTTGAGCAATTGTTCACATACTTAATACTAAGCCTAGAATAGGGAGTGTAACTGTAATGCAAAAATGAACAATGACTCTCGAATTTTTATGGATAGATAACAAGGATTAAATAATTCCAAAGCATTATGGAAGAAGGTAGAAAATAATTTCTCAGAATGAACAAGGTTTGGGAGTACAGAATTAGATTACCACCCAGCCCCCCAACAAAACTTAATAATTCAGTAGTGTATTAAGAAAGACTAGGGATTTGAAGGTGATTTTGTGATATTGTTAAACAGCAAGGCTGTGATAGTGAAAGCTATGGCTATAATCTTCTAAATCATGAACAGGGTCATCAACAATATACTGACTAAAAATATTTGAATTAATGAATTCTTCAATGAATCAAATGAATAAGTGCCCATGCTAGCATCTAGATCTAAATAACTCAGGGCTCTTCTTAGGTTTTCTCTTTATTTTTCAAGCGAAAAGTGTTTAGATAGTCAGTTTTAGCAACTGAGTGCATATGATGGAATAAAATCATTCTTTTTTTTTTTTTTTTATTTCAGGGTATTATGAGGGTACAAACATTTTGGTTACATTTTATGTCTTTGCCTCACCCAAGCAAAGATTAGAGGCATGGCCTTCCTCTCTAATCACTAGTGACTTAATTAGCCACAACTTTTGAGTGAATTTACTTCTATGACCATATTCTTGAAGATCAATCAACTTTAAAAAAAGTGCAAGCTTATTAGTAATTTAGCATTTATTAATAAAATAATATAATTTTAAATAGCAAAAACATAAACCAAGAGAGATTAATCCTGAAAAGAAAAATCCTCTTTTTATCCTGAATACAACTATGTAGAACACACATGCACACATAAAATTGTATATACTATTTCCTTAATGTTTATGTTTCTAGTAATATTTAATGTAGTTAGTATATAATACAAATATTTAGCCAATAGCAGCGGTTTATTGGCCTGTGATTTTAGGTAAAGTATAATAACCAGATTTATTTACATTAAGACTTTCAAGCTCTGAGTCAACACAAGGGAGTATGGGGAGAGCAACATTCTAAGTAGTCACTAATATGTTTCTAGTAGTAAGTATATATTTTTAAATGATTTGTACATACTGTACTCAATTAAGCCTCAATTAAGAGTAAGATAATGGAGTAAGATTAATTTTCTCCCTGCCATCTTATCAACAATAAGGATAACACTTACGAAACCGTGTTATCATATACAAGGGCTGTCTGGAAGGTATCCAGCCATGTAACTGTTCTTGTTATACGAACAATGGCTGGATACTTGTGGACGGCCCTTGTATTTATCCCTAAATAGTCTCACTTTATCTTTAGTGAAAACAATGGAATAGGAAATCAAGACAGCACATTCCGTCACTATTTTTCACTGTGGTTGATCGTTGAAACCGTTAATGAGACCCCGTGCGCTTTTCCTGCTATCTCTAGCTTGAACTTGTTCAGCATATTTTGTCTGCATTAGTAGCCATGGCAACATGAGGATAAATATTGAGTACTGGCCTTCCAACTGTTAAAAACCTCTGAGTCTCATTTAAGTCCATAGTATATCATCTATGAAACACTGGCATGCAAAACAATAGAAACTTTTCATCTAGCTCAAAGGAAAAAAGGTAAAATGTCATGGACAATCTAGTTTATTATAATATTAAATAGAAAGTCAAGTGCAAAGATTAAGAAAACTTTTTTTCTCCTCAGGTGGCAGTACAAATGACAAATTTTATAGCAATTATATAAAGCTTTTATGTAAACAGATCATTAACACAGTTGCATACTTAGCTACTTGAAAGAATATTGAAGAAAAGATAGAAAAATAGGGTAGTTGAAGACCAACACAATCTCAACAACTTTATTGCCCTATTAGATGCATATATATGAAATACGGTTTTATGAAATGTCCTCTTAATTGACGCTAAAGTACAGTATGTACAAATCATGTAAAAGTATATACTTACTACTAGAAACATATTAGTAACTACTTAGAATGTTGCTGTCCCCATACTCCCTTGTGTTGACTCAGAGCTCTATGTCTATGACAGTTGCATGTTGACAGCTCCTCAGGTGGGCAGGCTGCTGCAACCATCTCACCAATGCTGATAGTGCCTTTTGATTTTTATAGTACTCAAACGTGTATCTTTAAAGCTTGTCAGAATAAATAAAAGCCCTGTGGCAATTGTAGTTTCCAAAGGTTGGCCATGGTAGTAACAAGCTCATCTAACAATTTGATTTTGACATTCCTCCGAGTTGTCCTCTCCCTTGGACCACATAGGCTATCATAACTGCCTCAAGCAAAAGAGTATGGTAGAAGTATCACTTTGGAACTTCTGAGGCTAAGTCATCAAAATAGCACATACTTTTCTTGTTCTCTTGGAAGACTTGCTCTTGGAATCCAGCTGCAGCCATCTTGTGAGGAAGTCCAAACTAACTTACATGAGGAAATAACATGGAGAGGCCACATTTCAGCTGACAGACCAGTACAGGTTCCATTGTCTGCCATCATCAACTGCCAGATATGTGAATTAAGATGTTTCCAGATGATTCCAGGCCACATCTGTTAATTCCCATGACACTTAATGTCTTCCTGCTGAGGCCAAATACATCAATGAGTAGAAGCAATCATTGTTCCATCCTTGAATTTCTAAGCCCTAAAATCCTTGAATACAATGATATATAGAATGAAATACAGATTTTATATTTCAAAATTAGGGTGGATTATTACACAACAATAGTAACTAGAAAAAACACCAATTACTTGTCCCTTTAGTTATACCAACTAAGTCTTTTTATGTAATAAATTTTTACTATTTTTTTAAATGTGTTAAGAAAGCATTTTCAAAATATCAATCCCACTTTTATTCAAGGGGTATTCTTTAAACAAATATATCACTTTTTACTCAAAAAATGTCACTTGAATTATCAACAAATAGATACCTAAGTAACATAGAAGTTGCCAATAAATGCATAAGTATAATTTGTCCCTGTCAAAAGTTGAAGAGAATTTATCAGTTGGAAATATAAAATGAAGAAACTGATTTTAACATTGTCAATAGTCATTTTTTTTCTGTCACATGAAATATTAAGAAAATTTTCTCTTTGCAATAGTCAAATATTGATTCAGAAAATGTCAGTGGTCTATCTCCTGGGAGTTCAAAATTGAAAACCAGGGTCCTCTACCCAAATTTCTTGTGTGTTGCATATCAGAGGTAATGTAATGTCGGAAAATATCTGGAAAAATAGACATATAGGGAAGAGAAAGATAGTGAAATGACATTTCACAGAGATTAGATAAAGATGAAATGAAAGACTGCTTAATATTGAATAATTTGAATTTTATATTTTCAGAAGGTACAGACACAGTTTTCATTTTAAATACCATTTTTTCCTTCACAATTTCACTTTATTTTGTTTGTCTTTTAGCTAGTTCAAGATCTATAGTTTATCTATAGAAAAGCTTAATATGACCACAAATATTTAGACAGAAATAGAGAAACTATGGTGGCATTTTTGTCCTAACGGATTTTATATCTCTGGTTCTAGTTTCCTTGGGAGTGCAGTAGCATTTATTGATACCCCTATATCCCTGTGAAAGCCAGATGCCACCTGGGGTTACCTGAAGACAATATATCAATTAGAATGCCTTTGATGAAAAGTTGCAGTGTGGTGCTGTTGGCTTAAACAAACAGGAAATGCATAAGCTTCCATCAAAGTCAATCTGGTGATAGAGTCATCCAGCAGCTTAGCGGTGGTGTAGATAAACGGGAATCTTTCCATCTTCTGATACACCAGTTACGGTAAATTTTATCCTAACATCAGTTCCTCTTGTGTTTGTAGCTGGATACCAAGTGCATATTAAATCTGTATATTTCTTCGTTTGGTACAATAGTACCATCTCCTTCCCTTCTCTTCCCTAATATTTTTTCCTCTCACTTGACTCTTCAGAGTTCTTCAAGTCTTCATTTCCTTATCATATGTGAATTTAAACTGCATGTTAATGAGATCTGCCAAAGGAAGGGCATTTTTTTCTTTTTCTCTCATCTTTTGCAATACAGAATCACTGGCAATGACTTGGTTTCATCATTTCTTTCTCTCA
>NW_012148441.1:1907823-1911115 GCF_000956105.1 Propithecus coquereli
GACAGGTAAGGAAAGTAGATTTAAAAACTTTATTTGATATGGTATAAACAAGCTTTCACTTTGGCTTTTGAGGATAGACTTCAGTATGATTTAAAATTTCTATAAAATATTAGAAGAATAAATTTATTCATCAATTCTATGTTTTTTACTTTTAGATTATTTCTTATAATTATAGAATTAAAGTACAACTTTGATGTAGTGGTTAATTTCTTTGCATAAATTAGTATACATGCTTTGATTAATATTATCTCTTTAAATTTATTTTTGTAAATGGAATTACTGGGTCAAATTCTGAAGCTTTGTGACACAAACAAAATTATTAAAAAATATATAATTCAAAAGTTTTCCTGAGCCATTGATACTATGCTTGAAAATTATTTCATTATTAATTTTCATGCTTATCATTTTATCCCATCAGTTTACAGAATGAATCCTAATAAATATTCCGTGACATCAACTTCTAAGCTGAAAATTGCAAATTGCTTTGTAGGCTACAGAATGCAAGTAACTTTAGCACTTTAATATTTCTTCACTTTTCAACTGTAACATGGATGCATAATTTTGCAATATAAGCACAAAATTTTTTTTATAAGCAGGGATTGTTTATATAAAGCCAGTAATCATAAGATCTATTCTTCATACTTAGAAAAAAAAACTCTAAAGTAGAAAGATTAAAAAGTTTTAATCTCATGGAAATCTACGTTGGTATATAATAATAAATTCAATCCTAACAAGCAATTACAGAGGCATCCTTTAATTTATAAAATTCAAATATAGAAATCATTTGAATTTTTGCACATCATAGTGTTTCTAATTAATAAAATGATAAATTCTCTAAAATAAAAGATACCACTTAAATTTTTTTATTCCATATATAAACTTCATTTTTTCAAAACAAAAATTAAGTGCAGTTAATAAGAACAGTTAATTTACCAACTTCCTATAACATATTGGATATACATTTCTCAAAGAAAGATATTTACATCAGTAAATATCACAGTATGATTCTTTAAAGAACATTTGTCTGATCTGCATTTATATTAAATATATTTACTTTAAGAATAATGATTTTAATTCCACCTGAGCAGAAAGTTAGCTTCAAGTCATTTTATATCTCTTTTCTCTTCTCCCGAAATAGTAAAATGTATTTCCTTTTCAAGTGTTGTCCCACAGGAAAAAAAACTCTCATAATCCTGAAATATCAAGTAACCAATTTACCGATTTTAGTTGAGTCAGCATAAAATTCTTCATAATAAAACATCAGAGGAGTTTATAAGGATTTGTAATATGTGCTTCTGCTTTCCTAGGTTTTATATGTTTGGGACAAAAATCCTTTCTGGAGGAAACTTGGCACCAAATATTGTGCGCATAAAGAGAATTTTTTATTCCTTCCTATCTAAAAGTATTGATTAGAAACTTGAGTTACAGAACCTTGCTCTTCAAAAGCATACCCTGGATTTTTTGAAGTTTCTGTCTTAAGGTATATTTTGGGGAAAAAAAAAAACCTATAGATCCATGTCTGTTATTGAAAGTATTGCATTTGCTTCTTCTTAAGGTATACTTCCTGTCCCTCCTCGTTTTTCAGGGGCCAGCCTAAACTGCGATTTTCTTGATCACATATCCGCCGTGCTATATAAACCTTACCTTTTTTCTGAAACTCTTCCTGGAAATATCTTTAAGCAACTTCTAAAATTTTCTCACACATAAAATATCTGCTTAGTTATAGAAATATAGCCTGTAATTAGTTAATTATTGCCAGTTTGGAAATTCCCTTCTGAAGGAAATAAATTTGTTTATGAATAAGGCAAAAGTAATTGTACTGACTTTCTCCAGCAAAGGAGAATGTCACTCAGATGATTCCAAAAAGAAACCTTGTTAGGAAAAGTGAGTGCAAGGATTTAATTGTGTATGAGTTGGGCCTGGATGTTGTCATGGTGGCATATCAAAGCCAAGTAGAGTCTTCTTCATGTTGGTTGATTATTTAAAGGAGGAAAGATTCCTCATGAAGAAGAAAGTATTTTGTGAGTCACCATTCTTCAGTCATTATTACGTGACTGATGAGAGTGATCATTCTGCTTCTTGGGAGTTAACTGAGAAAAAGATAATATTGATTTTGTAATAATTCATGTTAAATCACTCTATTTCACTGTATTTAGATAAGTTGGCAGTTCTTTTTTCTCTAAAGCCACCTCTTAGTTTACAGTAAATCAATTGGAGATGCTGAGGTTTGTCTTTAATGCTTTGAAATCACAAATAACAAATTAGTTGAGAGAATGAGAGACAGGCCTTATAATAGTGAATGCTTACAAAGCATATCCTGAATACAAGCCTCTGTTGTAACCGTTTACAAGAAGGTCATCATAATCTATAATGGCCCTGTGAGCAGGTTATTAGAATCCTCATTTGGCAGATGAGGAAAACATGGCACTGGAAAGTTAAGAAATGCATCCACATTTACACATGTGCTAAATGCCTGAGCCGGGATTCGAATCCAATCTATCCAGTTTCAAAATGTGTGGTTCTTAGTAACAAAGGAGAGAAGAAAAACAAAGAGAGGAGAAACAGAGAATCAAATCATAAATTAAGGTATTAAGGTCAAGAAAAAGAAGGGCATGACAAAAGCCATGAGCCCATGAGGGCCTGGTTGACCAGGGAGTTTGAGCTTATTAGAGGGAGAGAGAAATAAAATGTTGCGTTGGTGCAGTTGTTGTTTATATTTATTTAAAGACAGGTAAGGAAAGTAGATTTAAAAACTTTATTTGATATGGTATAAACAAGCTTTCACTTTGGCTTTTGAGGATAGACTTCAGTATGATTTAAATTGACTTCATTACTTTTGGTTTTGGAGCTGTATTTCTTTGAAAACAATACTATATTTAGAGCTGGCCTCAAGGCAAGAAAGGGAGGGTTGAACTCAAGGTAAGATTTTGAAAGAGTATTTCTTGGATGTTTTTCTACCTATGATACAGTATCCTACACCAACTAAATCATCACCAGGTACTAAGCTAACCATATGTAGTCAGGAAGAAAATTGTTGGCAATTTCAGAAACCAGTGGTGCAGGCTACCTGAGACATGAAACAGCCATAGGAACACTTATTATTAACACTATTTTACAAGGTATGGCAGCTATCTTGTTGAAATTATGGTGTGAAGCAGTGCTATGTAAATTGGACCATGGGCAAACAGCATGAACATCACTTGGGAGCTTGTTAAGTATTCGGATTATCTGACCCTAATCCAGGCCTATGGAATCAGCGGAGACCAGGAAGGTGACTTTTTTTTTTTTTTTT
>NW_012148441.1:1914156-1917880 GCF_000956105.1 Propithecus coquereli
CATGGTAAACTGAATAACAGCATCCCAAAAATGTTTTTGCTCTAATCCCCAGAACCCATGAATGTGTTTCTGCACATGACTAAAAGACTTTGTATATATGATTAAGTTAAAAATATTGATTTGGGAGATGATCTTGGATTATCTGTGTAGGCCCAATGTAATCATGAGGATCCTTAAAATAACACAAGAGCATCAGAGATCAGAAAGGAGAAAGCAATGTGGTGACAATGGCAGAGACTGGAATGATAGGACTACAATCCAAAAAATGATGATACTGTGAGTGGCTGAAAGACACACGGAACAGACTCTTCCTTGAACTTTGAGAAAGAATTAGCTTGTGGACACCTTGATTTTAGTCCCACAAGACCAGTTTTGGACTTCTGACCTCCAGAACTGTAAAAGAATAAATTTGTGTTTTTTTAAAACAGCTGAGTTTGTGATGATGTGCTACAACAGCGATACAAATCTAATATAAGAAAAATAAAATTGAGTTGGGTCATTTAGTTTGATTAGATGGATAAGATAAATTTTAAAAAGGGAATTCCTACACACATTAAAGTTTGAGAAACATGGTATGAGTATGGCCAGTTGTCCACATACAGATTATGATGGTACTTGGATTACCACCAAAAAGCCAGGACAGAATGTTGGTAATTACTAGGAGATATGAAATACCAGTCTGAGAAAAATGCATTGTTTGAGATGGAATATTCACAGACAATGAAATATATGCATTCTTATGTGAATTTAATCCACTACAAAATGTTATATTTGAATTTGAAGCTTTAACTCAAATGCTGTGACCTCTCAGTTGCATAAGATTTTCTGAATAGAAGGGAATTTGGTGAAATACATGCTTGAATAAGGTTAAAATGTTTTTCTTGACTCTAACAGGAGGATCTGAGGCCCAGCTACTATGGCAGAACATGTGATGAAGCATCTCAGAAACCACAGATACAGGTTGCTTAAGACCAAACGTCTCAAGAAACATTTACTGTTATTAACAGAATTTGAAATTATGGATTAGAAGTTATGGTTTATAGAAATTAATCAGTTTGCTCAAGGTGATAATACATCTAAAGGCTAGTTTTAATGATACTGGGATAAAAACAAACTTTTCTTTTTTCTCCCTTTTCCTGCCTGCCTAGCCTTTCTTTCTCTTCTCTCTCTCTCCCTTACAAAAGACATAACTGATCATTGTAAAAATTTTTAAAAGTAAGAATATAAAGTGAAAACTTTTCTCTCCTCTAACTTCCAACATCAATCCTAACCATTTTCTGAAGAATATTGAAGGGGAACCCATAATAACACTCCTTTAGATCCTCTTTTTCTCTTATCCTCCTTGTTTCTTGTTTATATAGCTTCCTTAGAGCCTCTTGCTCCTTTGGACCCCAAAACACTCTTTTCTGATGTGTTTGTAGCTCCTGTTTTCTCTATAACACCTCCTACTCTTCCTTAGTCTCTGAGGTCCGTGTTTTCTTCTGTGTGTGCGTGTGTGTGGTTTAAGTATTTTTGATCTTTCCCCTATTTCTTTTCCAGGTTATGTGTAACAACAGCCTCAGAGAAACTGCATTGCCTAAGAGAGATAAGAAGAGAGAGACAAAGAAAAGTCCAAGAATACTAACAAGGAGTATCTCATGTCCCCATCACACATTCTCCTGGCAACATATTTTTGGTCTTTTACAAGGAAGTTTCCATTATTTCCACATTCTCTCAGAAGTCCTTTAAACTAACAGCCCTTACCACCACCATTGCACTCAGAGTAACTTGGGCATAAATCATTATTCCCTGATGCCTGCAGATGCCCTCAGGCTCTGCCTGGTTGTAACCAACAGTCTATCTAAATCACAGAGCTGAGGAATAGGGGGCAGGAAGGAACAGAAGGTGGAAAACCTTAAGCAAATGAGATATCATATCTTGCTCTCCTGAATGGAGTGATAGTTTCATCTTTTGCTAAATCTTACCAGTAGCTTTATTGGCAAACATTATTTTTTACTCCCTAAATAATTCAACAGCTAAGTCCTAACTGATTGTTTCTTTCTCAGGCATAAACTATATCACAACTCCTACTTTTATTAATAAGGTATAAATAACTAAAGTTAGAGAAAAGTAATTTTTAACTACAGTGGTCATCTGATAATTCAGCTCTCATGAAATCCCCTGCAAGCTTCATTTTTAATGATTTTTTGCATAAACATATGTAATATTTAAATTCAGTTACTTTTTAAAAAATAACTGAGACATTACTTATTCATTCAATATCATAAAAAAAGGTTTTATTTTTATTTCCTGGAAACTTAGGAATATGTTTATGTTTATTCAGTGTCTACTACCTGACAGGGAGAGTTTCATATTGCTGAGTAAAATATAGTTCTCTGTCCTTGTGGAGCTCACATTCTAGTTTATACTATTAAGTAGATAGTTCATACTGGTATATTAAAAATGGGACTAAATTTTAAAAGCAGTTAAGGTAATTGAATAACTCAATCTAACCCTTCAATATTTCTGTTATGCAACTCAGGTATAAAAGGTTAGTTTAGATGACATTGTAAGGTACACAGTACTAGTACCCAGGTATCCTATGCCAGAGTTCAGACCTGTTGATATTACACCATCATCCATCATAATGGAAGTGTTTCATGTATGACAGCTAAGAAAAAATCAAAAGTGTTTGAAGAGAGAGCAAATTGTAGGCTGAGTCTGATCTGCTGATGCCCATCCCCAAGACTTTATTTGGAATAAAAGGGTCTTTGCAGGTATGATTAAGTTTATAATCTTGAGATGCTTAGATTATCTGAGTTATCAGGGTGGGGTTAAATGCAACTGTATGTATCTATATAAAGGAGAGGCAGAGGGAGACTTTTCTCACACAGACAAGAGGGTGATATGAAGACAAAGGCAGAGATTGGAATGTTGAATAAATTACCTCTATTACTAAAATTGTTCAATCACTGATACCCTACTTTTTTCATGGAAACTCTAATGCCTCTGCACAATAGATTTCCATAAACACAATTTGGGGGAAAAAGATGCACAGTGATACAGAGTTGACTGCTTCCATAAGAACATGTTTGAGGCTGAGCTGACAGTTGAGATTAGCCCTTCAGCAAAAAAAATGTGCCAGTCTCAAGTGAAAACAGATTTGAAATTATACAATATTTTTCTATGCCTGACTGTAACATTTATTTTAAAAATGTGTGTATGTGAGATTGCATGTATGTATGAATTCATTCAAAATAGCCATAGTTTGCTATGTGATGAACTCTAGTTTGCATAGTGGGATAAAAAACACAAGAAAGTACATTGGGGAAGTTGCAAGTACTTAAGTACCATTGAAATGTAGTGTGTTAAAAAAAAATGAGATAAAAGTTTCCAAACTCTAAATAATAGATGCCATTCTTAAAAATTTGGCACTTCCGTTTACTTTTTTACTTCCTGAACTGACACAACAGCAGATATAAAGAGACATAAAGAAGGAAACATGATGAGATTTAATCCCTCAAAAAAAGTGAGAAAAGAAGAAAGAAAGAGTGGCTTAAATGAGTAATATATTTCTGGATTTGATAAACTTAAATTGGGAAGTCTTATTTAAAAGTAAAGAAAATTCAAATGGAGTTTCAGAAGTTAAATGGATGAAGAGGGATTTAGTAGGCACAAGTGAGTTCAGTTTTAGACGAGTAGCCTTTATGGCGCCTGTGTGTTTAGGCGATAGGATTATATATAT
>NW_012148441.1:1918515-1920133 GCF_000956105.1 Propithecus coquereli
ATTTTACTTACTTAATTTTGTAGAGACGAGATCTTGCTCTGTTGCCCAAGCTGGTCTAGAACTCCTGGCCTCAAGAGATCCTCCCATCTCTACCTTTCAAAGTGCTGGGATTACAGGTGTGAGCCATGGCACCCGGTCAAGATGTTTATATTAATCAATGATGTGACTTCTTAATTAATTAGTTCTCCAGAGGTTCTTAAGTTATTCCTTTAGCATTGATTTACTGAATTTATAATATCTACTCAGTGTGTATTGACTGTAATGTTTAGTCTAACACAATTCCTTATGAACAGTGATGACAACTTTTTCATATTTCAATTGTGCCTCCATCTATCAAAGTGCTGGACCTATAGTCAACTTAAGTCTTTTTTAATTGCCTCATTATCACACAATTTATTGTTTTGCTCTAAAAGGTTGCAGATAACATTCTATGTGAATATTAATAGGATACTAATATGTAAAAGGAGGTACATTAATACATGATTATTCAGAACTTATGTCTAGATGTGATACCCTAAGAAGAATGTATAAACGTAATCTAATGAGAAAGAAACATAATATAGAAAACAAGGCACACTGTATTTCTAAAAAAGATAGGAACACTGTATTCTTTAACAATATCAATATTATAAGGATAAATGTCAGGCTATAATATTTTGGAT
This sequence comes from Propithecus coquereli, assembly GCF_000956105.1. Classification (NCBI taxonomy): domain Eukaryota; kingdom Metazoa; phylum Chordata; class Mammalia; order Primates; family Indriidae; genus Propithecus; species Propithecus coquereli. The sequence goes on from NW_012148441.1 coordinate 1,919,178, forward strand.
TAAAGGAAATTGAAAGATTTTGATGATAGCTAAATGCAATACTCAACCATAGACTGCATCCTGTTAGTAACCAGCTATCCTGTTTTGTCTGGGACTGACAGGTTTCCTGGGACATGGGACTTTCAGTGCTAAAAGCAGGACAGTTGGTCAGACTGCACACATTGGTTCAGGAAAACACACACACACATACCACCACATGAACAAAATATTGAGAGAGAGAGACAGAGAATAATTGTAAAGCAAACAGGGAAAGTTGTGAAAATAAATGAATTGGTAAAGGGTATATGGGTGCTCCTTGAACTATTTTATTTGTGCAACTTTTTGGAAGTTTGAAATTATTTTCAAATAAAAAATGTTGAGAATGAAAAAGGAAAAAAAGCTCTATTTGAGTCAAAAATTTTCAACTAAGTACGAGGTCCTATTTGGTCTGGCACGTAGGGTTTCTACGCAACCTGCTCATCCCATTTCTCTTTGTCTTCAGACCATATTTCTTCCCCTCACTTTCCCCATTCACACCCTTCAGCCTTCATTCTGTTTCACACACTCACTCTGCTCACTCCCATACCAGGTCCTTGCACATGTTGACCGGGCTGATTGAAATATCAATATCTCTCTCTTTCACCACTTTATTCTGCATTACCTAGTTATTTTGATTCATTCTTTAGACCTCACTTAACCTTTTTGTTTCCTCTGGAGCCTATGAGAGATGGCACTCCCAGAATAAATCAAATCTCCCTAATACAGTCTCCATATTCATCAAAAAACATAAAGCATTTTTAACATCTATTTTGTGGTTACTCGATGAATACTTGCTGCCTCCCCCACTGGACTGTATGATTAGAAATACCAGAAATGTGCCCAAATCCACTCACCACCTATGTCCAGAACAGCATGAGATGTATAGAAAGGAATCAGCAAATATTTGTTAAATGAATGAACGCCGACTCACTTGACTG
>NW_012148441.1:1920656-1921008 GCF_000956105.1 Propithecus coquereli
TTTTTCCACTGTTACTCTCTTGACATGCACTTTACATACAAACCTTCTCCTGCTTATGGGAGCCCACATACATGCTGCTGTTTGTTTGCTTTCCTCTGTGCCTTTGGTATTTTCCCTTTTGTTTGGAATGCCTTTATTTTTACTCTCTGTCTGCCTAATGTCTATTAATTCTTTAATACTTATTTCAAGCATCCTTTGTATCACAAATCCTTTTCTTATCACCTCTCTACAAATCCCCCTGCATGCGCACACTCCAGTCTGGGTTAGGTGCCTAGTTTAGTTCTGCATTTTCATACATCCTTGAATGAGCCTTTTTAAAAAATATCAATCGTTGTGTTATATTGACATTTTC
>NW_012148441.1:1923349-1924294 GCF_000956105.1 Propithecus coquereli
AACCTTGCTGTAATGAAATAACTTCCATTACCATCTGTTTCTATGATCATATTTTCTCAGCACATACCTAAAAAACGAAAAGGCAAGAAATATAAAACTATAATTGATGCTGAATACTGTCTCATTATGGTATCAAATCTGGGCAGACCTCATTTTATTGTGCTTCACTTTATTGTATTTCACATATATTACGCTTTTTACAAATTGAAGTTTTGTGGCAACCTTGTATCGAAAAAGTCTATTGGCACCATTTTTCCAAAAGCATGTGCTCACGTTCTGTCAGTGTTACATTTTGGAAATTCTCACAATATTTTGAACTTTTTCGTTATTATTATTGTATTTGTAATTACTGTAATTACTGTAATGGTGGTCTGTGATCAGTGATCTTTAATATACTGTTGTAATTGTTTTGGGGTACCATGAACCCATAAAAACAACCAATTTAATGGATAAATGTTGTGCGTATTCCATAATAACTGCTTCGCTTGCTGAACATTCCCCCATCTCTCTTTTTCTTATTGGACTTCTATCTTCCCTGAGACACAACAGTGTTGAAATTAGGTCAATTAATAACTCTACAATGTCCTCTAAGTGTTCAAATGAAAGGAAGAGTGGCATATCTCTCACTTTAGATAAAAAGCTAGAAATTATTAAGCTTAGTGAGAAAGGCATGTTTAAGTAGAGATAAGCCTCTTGCACCAAACAGTTAGCCAAGTTATAAAGAAAAGAAGAAAACGTTCTTAAAAAAATTAAAAGTACTATTCCAGTCAACATATAAATTATAAGAAAGCAAAACAGGCTTATTGCTGATATGGGGAAAGTTTTAGTGGTCTGGATAGGAGATCAAAATAGCCACGACCTCCTTTATGGCAAAGCCTAAGCCAGAGCAAAATCCTAACTCTCACTTCTATGGAGGCTGAGAAAGGTGAGGAAGCTACAGAAGAA
>NW_012148441.1:1924465-1926871 GCF_000956105.1 Propithecus coquereli
AAAATCAAATATGTAACCATCAAACAAATATTAAAACAAACACATAAGAAAATGTTATCAGCTAACAATGAATTTTTTGCAAAGAATGTGCCACAGATTCTGGGAACACTGCTAATCAATTAAGAACGGAGAAGTAAAGATTGGATTTGCAGAGTAGTAATACTTTTTCTGTAAAGAGTAGATGGAGAAAGAGTTGTGAATAAACGTTCTCTGAAAAGGAATTTTAGAGAGACTTTATTCCAGCGAACAGTTTGCAAACACCAGAGGCTTCCAGTGTAAAACAAAGTTGAGTTCCAGAGAACAAACAGGAGGCTTGAGTTTTACAGCATAAGTTCCTGAACAGGTTGCCAATCAGGTCAGTTTATGAAAATGAAGGATTGAACTTTGATGAGTTTTGATTAGTTGGCACAGCTGAGTTCTGATTGGTCAATAGAATTAATCCCCTGATTTGTTGATACAGCTGATCTCTGCTTGGCTGAGGTAGGTGAGCTCTGAACGATTGCTTCAGGTGAGCTCTGGCCCTAAAGTTAAACACAGTTGTGGGTTTGGGGAAACTCAAAGTACATGTGTGACCGATAGTCAGCAAATGGCCACGTGGCTTTATTTTAAATATAGGCCAAGTTAGCCACTCTGGATCTATCTTGAAGATTTGGCTTTTTCAGGTTTGTATTTGTTCACAGAATGTATGGCCAGGGAATGGAGAAACCATCTAAACACAAGAAATTCTAAGATGTTTCAATATAAAAAGGGGAATTTCTTAGACAAATGTGGCTCTAGATCAGAAATATGAGTCCAAGGGGAATTTATTTCTTATTCTACATGGGGAATACTAAGGAGTATTCCAAGAAAGAAAATAAGCTTAAGATTCAGTTGAAAGATATAGTAAAGTCCTTGAGAAGATGAAAAGAAGTGAAAAAGAGAACAGGACTTTTTTTTTTTAAAGACATGATTTACATGTTCAGAAATTCAGCTTCATATTTTTCTTTACTTTTATTTGTTCCCCAGAAAACTAATGTGAATGATTGTGCTAATGTCTGGACACCAAGTTTATTGAGACCACACTGCTTAAGAAGGTTACATATGGATGAGAATAGTGAAGAATTGATGTTTTGATTTAAATACTGTACATCTCTAGATTTTAAGTAGATATACTTCTGAGTTTTGGCATGGGGTGACATGGAATTTTCTCATGACCTATGTAAAATGTCAAATAATGAGAGATGTCCTCCAAACAAGATAAAAAACACTTTCAGAAAAAAGTAAAATTTGCAGCAGGGAGCTTCCTCTCCTGACGTGCATATTTTTTTCTACATCTCCCCCTACTCCAGCCCTACTCTACAACTTTGCCATGTGAATGTGAACAATGTTAGTTACTGTTGGGAGTGAATAAACTGGGAAGATATTTCACCTAAATTTAGTACCATGTAAGCTACTTGAGCAAACTTCTCTCTGTGAGTTAAAGGTGGATTGGGCATTAACTTATTTCATTAGACCGGGATGTGTCCTCTGATCAGTACAATCTTCTCAGACAATTTAATAATACAAGTTACCCTACTTCAAGATATATAGTGTTGGAGGCAGGGATCTCAATAGCCTTAGAACATGATTTCATATTACTGAAAGAATAAATTCCAAATGAACTAACCTTACGTCAAAGGTCATCTGCAGTAAAGACCTGCATGTTCTGCTACTCTGTCTTATGTTCTTAAAAAACTACAGAAGGGTTCTCAAATAGTGGCATGGCTGGGAATATTAAGATCCTCAACTTTCAAATATGCAATTTTCTGAGAGTAAAATGTATCTATTTAAAATATATATTTGCCAAAAGAAAAAGATGTCTGCAGTTTCCCACTTCTTTCTCTATAAATTTTCCTCTCTAGTTTTACAAAGAATAGCTTGCCTCTCATCCATTTTTTTAACCGTTAGGGTGATAGTTATGTGCTGACTTGCCGGTGCCAATATGAACTATGCTCGCTCTTCTTGCGTACTTATTAATATTGCCCACATTTATTCTCAATTTTGATGATAAACTATATGATTACTCTAACTATGATGCTTTGCCCCAGAGGGTAAATAACTCAGAGGCACCCTCAAATATGAGTAGAAGTACTAAGGTTGGTATTGCAAAAGTGAATGGCACTAATGGCTGAGTAATAAATCCTCTTGTTCAGGTTTCCCATTATTTACTTTCAACACAATGGAGGAAAAACCTAATAGAGTTGTCAGATGACAGATTATTAAAAATAATTTTGAAGATAGATAGCTATGTAATTTTGTGCCTGCAACTATTAAGAAGTTCAAAGAACTGAGAAACCTTGCTGTAATGAAATAACTTCCATTACCATCTGTTTCTATGATCATATTTTCTCAGCACATACCTAAAAAACGAAAAGGCAAGAAATATAA
>NW_012148441.1:1940191-1940555 GCF_000956105.1 Propithecus coquereli
AATAAATGACATCTGATTGTACTGTTTGATTTGATATTGTCATATCTCTAACCTGACTCTCTATGATGCTTAGTCTTCGGAATGAGAATAGTACAATACTAAGAACTCTTCTCAAGGGAATTATTTTTTTTTCTTGAGACAGTCTCACTGTGTTACCCCAGCTAGAGTGTAGTGGCATCATCACAGGTCACTGCAACTTCAAACTTTTGGGCTCAAGTGATCCTCCTGCCTCAGCCTCCCTATTAGCAGGGACAACAGGTGTGAGCTACCACTCCCAGCTAATTTTTTCTATTTTTTTAATTAATATTAGAGATGGGGTCTCACTCTTGCTCAGGCTAGTCTTGAACTTCTGGACTTAAGCAAT
>NW_012148441.1:1941809-1942450 GCF_000956105.1 Propithecus coquereli
ATGTTTTTGTCTGCTTTGTTGAAGATCAATTGGTTGCATATATATTGTTTTATCTCTGAGTTCTCTATTCTGTCTTATTAGAATTCCTTGAGATAGTCTTTGTAGCCTGAACATGTTATCTGGTACACTCATGCACCACATACTGATGTTTTGGTTAATGAAGAATTACATATGACAGCGGTCCCACAATATTATAATACTGAGTGCCTTTTCTCTGTTTAGATATGCTTAGAAACACAAACACTTACCATTATATTACAATTGCCTACACTACTCAGTAAAGTAATATGCTGCACAGGTTAGTAGACTAGGACCAATTGACTATACCATGTAGCCTAAATGTGTAGTAGGGTATGCCATCTAGCTTTGTGTGAGTACAATCTATGATGTTCACACAATGACAAAATTGCCCAATGATGCATTTCTCAGAACATATCCTTGTTATTAAGAGATGCATGGCTATATTTTTGTTTTCAAGATATGATTATGAATCTTATGATTTAAAAAGAGTTAAGATTGGTATGAATTCTATTTTATGCCATTTCATGGTCTTGCACATATATGCCACTGAAAATTTTGATGACAACTACTCTCATTCATTTGAATATGATCATTCTTCTTTGCAAAATTTTTGATTTTCA
>NW_012148441.1:1945075-1945468 GCF_000956105.1 Propithecus coquereli
CTATCATCTACATATCTAAAGGGATTTTTTTAAAATGAATTAATATTAGGCAATTATCAGAGATGATTATTGGATATCTTCATGTGTTTTTTGGAGCTTAAATTCTGCTTAAAAAGTAGTCAGAAATGGAAAATGGATATAAAACTGGGGTAGAGAAAGGAAAAACTGTAATCCATGAGTGTAAATTAGAAATAAGAACCCATAAGGATGGAGTGCAAATGGTATCTGTCTCAAAGAGCCTACAACCTTTATGATGTGGGCGCCCTTCAGAAGCCAGTACTCTCTATCATGGAGTTAGATGCATACCTAGCCAAGCAGTCAGAGAAGCTGAAGGAGTATCTAGGAAAAAGTGAAATAGTTACAGGCCCACCTGATGCTCCATACCAATGAAGA
>NW_012148441.1:1956109-1956555 GCF_000956105.1 Propithecus coquereli
TGCTTTTGGCTTAAAAAGTCTTTTTTTTCTGTCATCACTATATAGAGGACACAGAACCTCCAAACCTGAAAAGGGCAAGGGAGCAGAGAGAGGGGAGCTTTTTCTGATGTTGTGAGTTAAAAAAACAATAATTCCACATAATGAATTGTAGCTATAAAGTAGGGTTGGCAGAATTGGCAGTATGTAAGATTAGATGCATATAGCTTATAGAAATGTTTTATCTTCACATTTATTTTAAAAACTTTGTGTGACCTTTTTGTAGGGAGTTTGATGTGGGCACAGATTGGTGTTTGGTATGGGGATGTTATTGTTCTCCACTGTGCCCTTCCTCCGCCTATGTCCTGCCCCTGGGTAGAATTGCATGTTCACAATTGCAGCCCTAACTTGTAATTATTAATATTTGTTTTAATTGAGCTTACCCTTCATTGAACAAATGATTTTTTTCT
>NW_012148442.1:0-312 GCF_000956105.1 Propithecus coquereli
CCTTACATTTAAGTCTTTTATCCATCTTGAATTAATTTTTATGAGTGGTGAGAGATGTGGATCCTGTTTCAATCTTATACATGTGGCTATCCAATTTTCTCAGCACCATTTATTGAATAGGGTGTCTTTTCCACAGTGTATATTGTTGTATACTTAGTCTAAGATCAATTGGCTAGATGTGGTTTTTATATTTGGGTTTTCTGTTCTTGTCCATTGGTCTATGTCTCTATTTTTGTGTCAATATCATGCTTTTTTGGTTACTATAGCCTTGTAGTATAGTTTGAAGTCTGGTAATGTGATGCCTCCAGATTT
>NW_012148442.1:1958-3820 GCF_000956105.1 Propithecus coquereli
CACAGTCTGAAATTGTGTCCCTTTCCAGAATCAGAAATTGTGTGTTCTCAATGCATTCACTGATTAACACATATTTATTAAACTCACAGTGGACTGGTACATAAACCAGAAGTACTAAATTATGAATGAGAATTGTTTGCAGTGATCAGAATTCTTACATACCCTCTCAAGAGCAAATTGCTTTCTCCCAGTAGCAAGCTATGTAGCAAACTAAATTGTCCACCAGAAAGCAACTTTGATGGTATAAAAAAAAAAGTCTAAGAATGGTTTAAAGGTAATTCATGAGAAATTATTTGTTGTTAACAATGGAGAACTGGAGACATCAACTGCTCCAAATCCTATATCTTCTCCCTTGAACAATGTTGGATGGTTGACAAAAGAGTTTCGCTGGATCGATCTTTCTATTCTGTCTGATCCTTTCTGTTGGTACATATCGTGTTTGGATGGGTTAGTGTCAAAATTAATTAAAGACTGCTTTTACTGGTCTAAGATTCACTGTTTTCTTCTACTTTCTTAATTAACCCAGCTCTTTAAGTTCTTGAAGTTTTTAATTGTTCAAATCTCAACTTACATGTTATCTGAGATTCCAGACTCACTGACCTCACTCACTTCCTCCAAAAGGAGCTTTCTCAGTGACATGTGTAACATAGAATGACTATCCTCACATCTTAGCTTTAATTCTCTTACTTCAAAAGAGATTTCAGCCAATAGATATCTGAGATATGGAGTTCTGGATGACGTAGGTGGAGCGGGAGATTTTTCCATGGACTTCCAGTAAGCATAGGGTGCTGGAGTGCTTCCCTGGGAGTCCATGGAGATTTTCCTAACAAAATTTAAAAATGCTAATAGCTACCATTTATGAAAAGCCTGCTTTGAGCCAGTTGACATTACTGGGAATTTACTTACAGTTTCTAATTTGATCTTGGCAATAATCGAATGTGGTAAGTATTGTTAAAATCATTTTAAATTTAATAAACTCAAGCTCAGAGAATCTAGGTAAATAGTTAAAATTACTAAACTCAGCAAGTAAGAGAACCAGTATTCAACTCAAGCCTGTTTAGCTCTAAAGCTTCATACTAAAACCAGTATATGCATTCCTTCCAAGGCAGTTACTAATGAGGCTTAGAACATGGCTTCATTCTGCACTCCTGAAGCCAACCAGAGTCTGCTTTGTTTTATCTGCCCTATGCCACACTCTTACTTGAGAACTTGATTATGGTCTGATATTAGGTGTTATTTTCACTAGATAAGGCTACCTAGGTCTTAGAAAACCTCAGCAGTACTTAGTATGTCTTCTTATACATCAATTGTCTTATATTGTTTTGGCAACTCATTTCCTTACATGATCTGTCTGAAGGGTGGCTGTCTAATGAAGTCTTTGTTCTCTGAGGATGGACTGTATGCCGTGTTCTCATTGATTTTGAACTATTTGATAAATGTGACGTCAGTCACAGTGAAATAACAGGGCCCCTTCCCCACTGTCAAATTGCTGCTATTAGTAGGTTCAGGTATTATACTGACAGAAAGAAACAGTTCCACAATTGGACTTTATTTTGCTTTAGAGCTTGATTTTGTTTACATGCTGTGGGCTTAACTATAGGATAAGTACACTTCACAGCCTTTTCTCTATTCTAATTTAAATGATGACTTATATTTATTCACAGTCCATTATGGTTGATCATAGTGGGCCCTGCATTATAAAAGAGAGACACTGGGTTAGGTCCAAGTCTTACTGCAGTGACCGTAACTTATTATCTTTTTCTCCTGTTAATGAACCCACAATGATTAATTCAGTTGAAAAACACTGAATTAAAGGATAATGTAAGAACCTAGAGCTCGATTTTGGAACTTATAAGGGCATA
>NW_012148442.1:3870-4236 GCF_000956105.1 Propithecus coquereli
AGTAGGTTCAGGTATTATACTGACAGAAAGAAACAGTTCCACAATTGGACTTTATTTTGCTTTAGAGCTTGATTTTGTTTACATGCTGTGGGCTTGACTATAGGATAAGTACACTTCACAGTCTTTTCTCTATTCTAATTTAAATGATGACTTATATTTATTCACAGTCCATTATGGTTGATAATTGTGGGCCCTGCATGTATAAAAGAGAGACACTGGGTTAGGTCCAAGTCTTACTGCAGTGACCGTAACTTAATATCTTTTTCTCCTATTAATGAACCCACAATGATTAATTCAGTTGAAAAACACTGAATTAAAGGATAATGTAAGAACCTAGAGCTCGATTTTGGAACTTATAAGGGCATA
>NW_012148442.1:6170-6863 GCF_000956105.1 Propithecus coquereli
AATATAAGGAAAAGAGATCCAGCTAATTCACAAAAACTAGGGCATTATAAAAATAAGTTGAACATATAGATTAAGAATTTCAAAGGAACTAGTAAGGCCTAAACCAGGGGTGGAGAACCTGCAGCTTTATGGCCACATGTGGCCTTCTGGGTCCTTACGTGCAGCCTTTTGCCTGAATCCAAATTTTGCAAACCCACTCTCTCTGAATTCTTGGATTATTTCCTTTATTAGCTCAGTTCTGGGGAGGGGTCTTGTGAAGTGTGGGATGTTATCAAATGGTCAACAGATATCCTCAAAATTTCATCTGCAGATAGGAGCTCCCTCTCCAAAAATCCCACCTTGACAGAGGCATGGCAGTGGCGGGGGGGTGTTGAACCACAATGCAGATTCAAGCTAATGGCATAACATTTACCCTTAGGTTACTCTAGGTTACTTTTTAAATCTGATCGTGCCTGAGCTGGGGAATTCCCAGATTGATAAAGCATGCTCTCCTCCTCAGGTGTAGCAGTTGCTTAGGATAGAATTAAGGTTGGGGCAACACCAAAATGTAGTGCCTGCCCTTATCCTTCTTGCCAGGTGGAGCAATTGCTGGAAACAGCACCAAAGCAGGGAACTCTTATCCAGAGAAGAGCCGGAGGATCCTAACTACCTAACAGTTCTATTTTTTATTAATACATTTTTGTTTGCCTTTTA
>NW_012148442.1:6913-7587 GCF_000956105.1 Propithecus coquereli
TGTAACTTGTTTAAATATAAGGAAAAGAGATCCAGCTAATTCACAAAAACTAGGGCATTATAAAAATAAGTTGAACATATAGATTAAGAATTTCACAGGAACTGGTAAGGCCTAAACTAGGGGTGGAGAACCTGCAGCTTTATGGCCACATATGGCCTTCTGGGTCCTTACGTGCGGCCTTTTGCCTGAATCCAAATTTTGCAAACCCACTCTCTGAATTCTTGGATTATTTCCTTTATTAGCTCAGTCCTGGGGAGGGGTCTTGGGAAGTGTGGGATGTTATCAAATGGTCAACAGATATCCTCAAAATTCCATCGGCAGATAGGAGCTCCCTCTCCAAAAATCCCACCTTGGCAGGGGCATGAGGGTGGCGGGGGGATGTTGAACCGCAATGCAGATTCAAGCTAATGGCATAACAATTACCCTTAGGTTATTCTAGGTTACTTTTTAAATCTGATCGTGCCTGAGCTGGAGAATTCCCAGATTGATAAAGCATGCTCTTCTCCTCAGGTGTAGCAGTTGCTTAGGATAGAATTAAGGTTGGGGCAACACCAAAATGGAGTGCCTGCCCTTATCCTTCTTGCCAGGTGGAGCAATTGCTGGAAACAGCACCAAAACAGGGAACTCTTATCCAGAGAAGAGCCGGAGGATCCTAACTACCTAACAGTTCTATT
>NW_012148442.1:10676-11100 GCF_000956105.1 Propithecus coquereli
AAGGAACAAAAAAGGAACATACTAGGTGTTGAATAATTGTATGTGTATTCATTCCACAGTTATTATTTAATAGCATTTATCTAATAGCCTGTTTCAACTGACAAGGAACTAAAATAGTCAGAACATGAGAATGTTAGAAGGGTTTCTTCCTGCACTTTCCTTAAGGGTCCTGTATCCCATATAATGGAACGTCCTTTACAGTGGATTAAAAAAGAGTTTTAAACTGCCTTCATTATGAACATAATATGGAAGGTAAGCTCATCTATTCTGAATCTACGTTGTTTTTTTTCCCGTATTTTTCTGAATAGAGCCTAAATGTTTTCCACAATTAAAAATGTATATATAATATCTGCTCATCACTACAGTATTTATAATAGTAAAAATTTGGAAATAATAGCAATGTCTAAAATATGAAGTTCCATTA
>NW_012148443.1:0-318 GCF_000956105.1 Propithecus coquereli
ATCACCATTTCTCAACTCCCAATTAAGATGCAGGCAGTGATCATCAGAAACATACCGCGTCATCACATGTTTGCTAATGGAAGTACACAATACCAACTATGAAGTATTCTTGCCAAAAGTTTCTCACCAAAATCTTATCAAATTTCTAGATTTAACAATCAATTTATAGGAAATAGAGGGGACAAAGAAACACTGACACAATAGGATGTAATCAGCAAAATTGTGAATGTGGGAAACTCTGTAAGAAAAACGACCTGGTTTCTTCAACTAAGGAATAGCAAATTATAAAAAAAATTAATTTATAATGACAAGAAGTAG
>NW_012148443.1:2479-3077 GCF_000956105.1 Propithecus coquereli
AATATGAAAAAGTAACCTACCATAACCCTACCATCCAAAGGTAACCACTATTAAAATTTTTATGTAGTTCCTTTCAGAAATTTCATGTAAAAGTATATTTTACATTTTGTATTAAACACATTCATATCATTTAAAAGTTAATTTTAGCACAAGTATTTTCCATGTTACTATAAAATATTCACAATTTAATGGCTGCAAAATTTCCTATGATGAATATATTATTATTATTTTTCGGAATTATGTTCAGTGGAAATAACCAAAGATCCTTCCATGGTACCATCAAACTATTAGTATTTGTACCCAACAAAGATCCTAGCAAAATCATTTTTTCTTGTGTGAGAGTAAGGAATATGTTTTCTCACACCATTAGAATGATATCATTTTTAAACATTTATTGAAATGAAATTATTGTAATTAAATTCAGAAATCAAGGGGAGGGGAACCTATACTTATTTTTTTTAGGAAATAAAAACCAAAGATTTTCTAAGTTAAAATCTTTTATAGAATGTACACGTTAGTAATGTTAAGAAAACAGGTAAAATTAGAAGCTTATTTTCAATTTACCCAATTTCATGTTATAATTTGTTTCTACTGATTC
>NW_012148443.1:4902-5249 GCF_000956105.1 Propithecus coquereli
TTCCTTTAAATATAAAATACTTTTTTAAAAAGTAGCTTAAAATGCAGATCATTCATAATTGTCAGATTCTTACACAGTCATATTGGTCACTTTGGAGCACTTAAAATCTAAAGTATTCCCCAAATTCTAGTTAATCCAAGAATCAATAACCAACTGAATCTTAAACAAAATGGCCTAGGAAAATATGATAGCCATGTTCACATCAAATTTGAAGAGAAAAGTCTATTTTTATTTCATTTATAATGAGCTACCAGTAATGACTGAAAAATCAGTTTAATGTTTTAGTTACAAGACATCAAAATCTATAATGGAATTCTTACCTCTGGTATTATAGGTGTAGGTTTTTT
>NW_012148443.1:5299-5683 GCF_000956105.1 Propithecus coquereli
TATAAATGGAACTTAGCAACATGTGACCATACTAAGTGAAATGTACGGTTTGCAGAACTTCAAAGACATTTATTCATAAAACTAAAACCCCATGCGTAATCCTAGCCTATAGCATAAGTATAACTTCTTCCATCTAGATAAATAATATGGATATGTAATAAATACATACCTAGACAGAAAGCCCAATATCCTATTTAATACTTCATATTCAGTTGCATAGTATAGAAAGCAAATGTTTTAATATCATTAAAAAACTTGTCAATTTTATAAAAAGCTTCATAACAATATGAAGAAAATACAAGACTATATGTATTCAATTAATATGTAAATGAACTATCATTTTAATATACAAACTTTTATATATTTTATGCAGTGGAAAATGGT
>NW_012148443.1:5733-6034 GCF_000956105.1 Propithecus coquereli
AGTTTAATGTTTTAGTTACAAGACATCAAAATCTATAATGGAATTCTTACCTCTGGTATTATAGGTGTAGGTTTTTTCTTATCCAAAATTTTTGGCTTTAAAATTACCTTCTCTACTTCCAACATTCCTATTGGTGTATTTGGCTTAAATTTAATGTGGTTCTTTTCAGCTGACAGCAGATCAATTGTGTAACTTGATGGATTTAAGTGATATTGTGCACAGAGGAATATCAACAAGTCCATCATAGGTTTACTGTAAAACATGAGTAATGTTGATCATAAAGGTCCATGAAACAATTTCA
>NW_012148443.1:10785-11383 GCF_000956105.1 Propithecus coquereli
AAAACAAAACTACTACAAATATATCTAACTATAATTGAGGCAATTTGAATATGAAAAAAGGATACAATTTTATTGACATGAAAGTTGGAAATAACGGAAAAAAGTAGATTACAAGACAGCATGTACAATATAATGCCACACTGGTGTAAAAAGAATAGTGTGTATATAGGGTATGTGTACATACATGTGCATGTATGTGAATAGAAGGTTAAATACCACAATGTTAAAAGTTGTAATCTGCCTGCTTAATAATGACATCAGGTTTTAAATTTTTTGGCTCATCTGTATTTTTCAACTTGCTAAAATGTCCAATTATTGCATTTGTAATCAGAAAAAATTTAAAATTACAAAGGGTCATTGTTACAAAATAATTGCCAGGAAAGCAAAGGGAAGAGCATTCCTGAACTCCCAGGAACAACGTTCAGAGAACATTTGTGAGTACTCTGTCACCCTTTTCCCAACCAGGAGAGAGCAGTTAGCCACCAGAGGCTGTAGGGGACAGAGGCAGTACCAGAGCCTAGAGTACAGGATTTTCTAGTCCCACAATTAAACACTCAAGCAGTACTGTTACACTTAAATACTTTAACAGTTAAAATTC
>NW_012148444.1:0-871 GCF_000956105.1 Propithecus coquereli
AAAATATTAGTAAAGCATTATTCATAATGCTTTAAATGCATAAATATGACAAATCCATTTCCTATACAAAGTAGAATCACGGAAACATTTAACCAAATGCATTCCTCTTTAAATAACTTGGCACTTAACTCCATTTCTTCTCCTTTGTAATATTCTAAAAGTCCTTTTTTTTTTCCTTTGTAATAGTCTAAAAATGGTGCTTGTTTTTAGCTTCTAGCTTGTTCCATGTCTTAATTAAATATGAAAATGAACTGAACTTTGTCACAGATATTTTTTGTTTGTAGAATTTCATGTTGCCTACTTATGCATTTGTACAAATTATCCTGAGTTATTTTAATGTTTTAGAAAAAGGCCATAAGAAATATAATCGCTCTTGTGAAGAAGAAAGAAGTGTTTAATACTAATACCAAAGTTATAGCAATTGGTAAGGTCAGAGTTACAAACTGAAGGAAGGCTTGACAATGACTCTCTGATAAATCATTCCATCTGCTTTAATTCTTAAGGTTTTATTCTTTATTTCTGAGTGTAGCAGGAATAGACTATAATCAGACAAAGCAAAAGAAGACATTCTCTTTTTGTAGTGGTTCTAATGATTGTTGATTTAGTCATCATGACCTTATGAAAAAGTCATTCTAAATTTACCACTTTATTTTTGTAAATAATTTCCAAGTATCATATTTGCATTGAAGCCAAAGATATGAATGTATCATAATGAAAATATTCTGATGCATTTGAATGCTTAAGTTATTATACATTAGATGGGCTGATCTGATGTATTTGGCCTGAGGAAGAAGAAAAAAGCATAAACAGCATCCTTCAAGGTTAAAGTTACTCAAGAAGAATGAGGAGTTTATTAATGTAACTTTTTCTT
>NW_012148444.1:6090-6487 GCF_000956105.1 Propithecus coquereli
TAAACCCCATGATCTCTGAAAGATAGGGAAAGAACATAACCTAACATGCTGAATTGTTTTCATGAAAAATGATTTACAGCCTTATCCACAGGACTGCCTGCTGTTATCATCTGCAAATTTCATTTTCAAAGCTGAGATAACATAATCCTCAAAGTCCTCTGAGTTATAAGACACTAAATTTGTTGTATTTCTTAGGTTCTGGCAAATCTATGTAAATGGAAAAATCTCATGGCTTACTACCCCTTGGGTTAAGATACATGATCATTAAAGAGATAAAATTATAAGATATATTGCTTGTGATGGGAAGTTAATCATGCTCCGATGATATGTATTATGTTAGTGTCAGGCAATGAGAGACTATGGGTCATTTTAAAAAGGAACATTTATGTTATTATTC
>NW_012148444.1:6537-7592 GCF_000956105.1 Propithecus coquereli
AAATAGATAATGTGTATTACATTAACTACCACATAGCTAATGTTTTATAATTGATTGTTAAATCTAAATCTCCTGTGTGATTAATTTCATTATCTATTTGTTTTACTTGTTCATAAGGACTCTCTTAAGAAACATGAATAGCATATAAGCTTCCTTATTTTAACTATTCAAATTTTCAAAAATTTCCCATGTAGCCACTTTTTAAAAATAAAACATTATCACCATATGTTGCAAGATACATTTACCTTATGAAACTTGAAAGAAAACTAATTTTGCATACCTACTGTACTCCATCAAATTCTGTGGAATCTCAAATTTGGCATAGACCTCAGTGGTGACTGAACCCATTCATTTCATGAAAATAGCCTAGGAAGGTGGCCATTTTAGCCTGACATAAACATGTCCAGTTCCTTCCATGTGGGGCTGTCCCCCAGTTTAAGAAAGATGTTCTTTCCATTGACCCAGTCTAATCTCTCTCTCTTCCTAAGCACATCCATCATTCAAAGAACAGATCAAGTTTGACCCTTCTTCCTTCATGATAGCCCTTTAAATATTTGATGATACCTCTTAATTCTTCATTTGTTGACATTTTTAACTTGACACATTGGTTAATGTTTGTCTGGAAGGTAGAAAGCAATTGCTAGCTTTTGGGGTTTACTAGCTTAGCATTTAAAATCCTAATCATAACCAACTAGTCAGGCCAGTCTCTGAATTAGTACTTCGTTGAAAATAAAATGACAGGGGTGGTAAAAAAGAGAAACGTGTTCGGACTTTCTACAAAACATAATTTACTCACTGAATTATTTATTAAATATGTAAGACCAACAAATGTACCCCAAAGTAGGGTAAAACTAGTGGAAGGAGCAAAATGAGTTTGTACTTGATGGTGTTTTTGGTCATGCATTGTGTCTGGGTTGTTTACCATTCTGTACCTGGGGCTCATGAAGCACCTGGCATTGGTTATGACTTAGCATATTATTAAAGTCTGAGTGAATGAGCCTTATTAATATTACTTGTGCTGTTGTCATAGTGACCTACAACATTCATCTCTATGT
>NW_012148444.1:7642-7970 GCF_000956105.1 Propithecus coquereli
TCTTTTTTTCTTCCCAAAGCAAAACATTAATTGAGGTAATTTTTTATTATTATATTTACCTTTTGGTTAAAAGAGAAGCAGTAGTAATAAATGTTTTCGCAGCCCTTTTTATCAGCACTTTTTTCTCCACCTCCTTTTCTTCTCCTCTTCTCTCTACTTTCTCTCTTCTTTCTTTATGTGTGAGAATTACACACCTGTAGATTCTGCCACATAAAGGTTTGTAATGTGTCAACTGATCATATTTTTGGTTTGTAACCATTAATGTTAATAATAATAATAATAATAGAAGAAGAACATGAATAATTATAAGGCCACATTAATGGGCACG
>NW_012148444.1:9676-9997 GCF_000956105.1 Propithecus coquereli
AATCCATTTGCACAGGCAAAAGTTATTCCAACAGTTTTTCTATAACATTCTTGGCTATAGTTGCAATAATAAGTGCCTGTTTTTCCTCAGTGATCTTATAGTAAGTTTTTCTCTTATCCTGTAATACAGCTTTTCTAAATGAGGAGCTTTTATTTTAAGAATTACATTATGTTGTTTCCAAGGCAGCTGTCCTAGAAGTAGACCCACTGGCATAATTCTATATTAAGTGTTTCCCAGTGTAACTCCAAGCCCATGTTTTATTGGATAAATCTTTAGATATAAACACAATTTGGTGTAGACTCAAAATCTCTACTTTCTCAA
>NW_012148444.1:21242-21777 GCF_000956105.1 Propithecus coquereli
ATTTTGCTTAATATTAAACACATCAGAATAGCTTCATTTCTTAATTGTTTATTTTCTCTTTGTTCTAAATTTCTATTTTAGTATGTAACAATATAATCAGTTTGATTTTATTAATTCATGGCATAATTAAATGGGCTTTGAATCAGCATAATGTATTTTTTTTTCCTTTAAACCCATATAGCATTATGCATTCTGTGGAGTTTACTGTGCTATATTCATGGCATCATTTGTTCCAAAAAAGAAAAACAAAAAAAATAATAAAACTTGTACCAGATCTTTATAAATGTTTTTAAAAAATATTCTCAGAGTTCCTTTTAATAATTAAGTATGAGATTCTTTTTTTAAGTATATTCTATGACTGTATTTTAATGAATACATTTTATTTCTTTCACTTATTTAATTGCTTTAAAATAGGACCAGATAGGTTTAAAATGTTTCACTTATGTCTGTGACTTTTGTCTATAAGATAGGTGTCATTTCTTATTATATCTTTTAATTAACAGGTATATAAATACATGTTTTTGAGGAATTAACA
>NW_012148445.1:0-768 GCF_000956105.1 Propithecus coquereli
AGAATAGAAAGGAAAAAGGAATTCCTCAGAAATTCCAAGGTGACTGCTGCGTCCTATGCCAGCCCATATGACAGTAGGAAGTCAGAGAGATCCAACAACGATGGGTCCAGGAAAAAACAAAGCACTAGTATATATTGGAAAGTTTTAACAAATTGAAAAATTGAACACAGAGAAATCAGAGAGCTTTTGGAGAACAAGATGTTTCTGCAGGATACTCAAAGAAAACAAAGTAAACGGAGGGGGTGGGGGAGAAAGCAATTATTAACCTTAACAAAAACAAACAGTTGCACAAGAAAGGAAACATAATCATAGTACACCACTTGGCTCACCAGGGGCAATGTTAACACAGTCATAGTAATGGAAACAGTATGATGTCACCAAAAGCTGTCATATCTATAATACAAAGATTTAGGAAAGAGGTATCACAAGTCCTCATCTATAGTAGGAAGTTAATAAGTAATGTTTAAAAGTAACATTAGTGGCTCACACCTGTAACCCTAACACTCTGGGGAGTCTGAGGTGGGAGGAGCGCTTGACGTCAGGAGTTTGAGACCAGCCTGGGCAAGGTGGAGACCCCATCTCCACTAAAAATAGAAAAAAATTACCCAGGCAACTGAAAATAGAAAAAATTAGCCAGGTCTTGTGGTGCACACCTGTCGTCCCAGCTATTCGGGAAGCTGAGGCAGGAGGATCACTTGAGCCCAGGAGTTTGAGGTTGCTGTGAGCTAGGCTGACACCACAGCACTCTAGCCCAGGCAACAGAGCGAT
>NW_012148445.1:2378-2720 GCF_000956105.1 Propithecus coquereli
GACAGATACTGTTATAATTATCAAAGAAAAGCAATTTGTTTCTTTCTAAAATACACAAACTTAAGAATTTGTACAAGAAAATCCTACTGAACAAAGAATGATATCAAAGAAACTCTGTCTGCGCCATGGTAAAAAAAAAAAAAAAAAAAGAAAAACAAAAACTACCAACAAAAATATACCACCCCTCTTTCCCCACCTATCCTCAAAACCACATAATGAGGCTTGTATTTAAAATATCTTTAAAGAGGCTACATTTCACTAATTAGAATATTTTATAGGAATAATCAAATATTACCAAGTGTCTTGAAAGCAGATAGAAGCCCCCCACCTCCAAAAAAAAAA
>NW_012148445.1:3668-4643 GCF_000956105.1 Propithecus coquereli
TTAAAATTTTAGTGTTTTTGCTTAATTTAAATGCCCCAAATCAACTGTATTCCTCAGAATATCAAACTCGAAAAAGAGCAGATATGCTGGCCCAAGATTGCTATGAAAGTAAACAAGAGATGTCTTATTCGAGTTATTTGTAGCTCCCACAAAAATGCCTTTGGTTGTACCTAAGAGACTGTCTTTTTCATACAGCAATGCAGAAACTACAACCAGACTAAAAGAAATCCAAACACCAGACCATACAATGAATCCTCTCTCTGGAGACCACAGTTATTCAAAGACCAGCTCGGCCTTGCGGCACTAATGGGATTGAGTGCGATGACTTCTTTTCCCCCAAACTAAAGAATTTTCCTTGGACTCTTGGCCAATGAAACATCACAGACTTTCTGGAGGCTTCATAGGCAGAAAACTTGTGTGCAGATGTTTCTTGCTTATACTGTACTTCGCTTACAGTAAAACTCAAAACAAAACAAAAATGACAAGTTCTTTAAGCAACTTGTCTATGAAGACCATCTCTGAAAACAGGAGGGACTTCCGCTTGTCAGATTAAATCAGCCTTCACTGTGGCTGGGTGACTGACTGCTTCTGGATTAAAGAAACCAGAATATTCCAGTGACTCGGATAATAAAAAAGAAAAAAAGTTTTAAAGGCAAGATGTTAAGCATGCATCTATATCACAAGTGGAATTTAGATTTAAGGTATAATCATTAATCTGTCCCAAATTTTACTTATTTCCTATGCTAATTTCCCATACCAATAAATTCTTAGGGGTTTCATATGCTTTAAACTTAGAAAGTTCTCAGTGCTCAAAAATTCTCAAAATAATATGTGTAAGGGAAAGTTCTAGAAAGGTACGTACCATACCATTAACAGTAGTTCACCATCTCAGGTCAGTGGTGGTAGGGGAGGGCAGAGGGATCTTTCATATTATAAATTTGCTTTATACATTTCTATTATTTAAAGATTTATAAT
>NW_012148445.1:8163-8814 GCF_000956105.1 Propithecus coquereli
TTCAAAGGCTGGATTTGGTATTCACAGGCTGGGAGGGTGGGGATCCTGGAACCAGTCCTCCCACAGATACCAAGGGATGACTGTATAGAAGTTTCTAGCACAATGCTTGCATAAAGTGAGCATTCAATACATGTCAGCTGTAAATTAGATTTTCTTAGCTATACTTCAAATATTACTCACAGGTGTGGGGTCAAGATTAAGAAGCGGTAAACAATAATTTCTGATATCTAAAATACAAATATAAAGAAATATATATATATAAAATACTCCCCCAGCCCTCTCCTCTTTTAAGACCTAATTGTAACTGCCCTTTTGGAAAGGAATTTCAACAGGTATAAAAATGGCTTTTATGTTATCTTACTTTAAGAGGAAAACTGAGTTTGGGCTCAGTTCACACCAACCCCCCTTTCTCTGAAAACAACCCCTTCTACCGACTGAGGTGGGCTCCACTATGCCAACTAGTGAATCAGCCCTCGTGTAGACACCTACCTCAAACGGGGTCAGATTTTCCTGCCCCCAGCATTTGGATGTGACACAGCTGGTCAGGCCCGGTGTGTTCCTGCCCCTCCCAGGAACTGAAGAACATAAACCCAGGCCCTGAGCACCAGCCACCTTCCTCCACACACCCAGAAGCGGAGAAAGCAAATCTCC
>NW_012148445.1:8864-9559 GCF_000956105.1 Propithecus coquereli
TTCAAAGGCTGGATTTGGTATTCACAGGCTGGGAGGGTGGGGATCCTGGAACCAGTCCTCCCACAGATACCAAGGGATGACTGTATAGAAGTTTCCAGCACAATGCTTGCATAAAGTGAGCATTCGATACATGTCGGCTGTAAATTAGATTTTCTTAGCTATACTTCAAATATTACTCACAGGTGTGGGGTCAAGATTAAGAAGTGGTAAACAACAATTTCGGATATCTAAAATACAAATATAAAGAAACATATATATATAATACTCCCCCAGCCCTCTCCTCTTTTAAGACCTAATTGTAACTGCCCTTTTGGAAAGGAATTTCAACAGGTATAAAGACGGCTTTTATGTTATCTTACTTTAAGAGGAAAACTTTGGGTTTCGGCTTAGTTCACACCAACCCCCCTTTCTCTGAAAACAACCCCTTCTACCGACTGAGGTGGGCTCCACTATGTCAACTAGTGAATTAGCCCTCGTGTAGACACCTACCTCAAATGGGGTCAGATTTTCCTGCCCCCAGCATTTGGATGTGACACAGCTGGTCAGGCCCGGTGTGTTCCTGCCCCTCCTAGGAACTGAAGAACATAAACCCAGGCCCTAAGCACCAGCCACCTTCCTCCACACACCCAGAAGCGGAGAAAGCAAATCTCCGCAGAGAGAAGAATGGGACCAATGTACTAAGGGAAGCAGAAATG
>NW_012148445.1:20369-21310 GCF_000956105.1 Propithecus coquereli
ATTCACTCACTGGTCCTGGCTCTGACGCATCTGCTTATCCAGAGTCTCTGGCCCTGGAGGTGAGGACACCTCTACCTGTCTTCCCCTCCATGCACCGTGGAGCTGGGATTTTCCAGGGACTGCTCCACGTGGGAGTGTGCCAGGAAACCAAAGGAACACAGCACGGGTCTCAGGAAGCAAGAAACCCGGCCAAGTTCCCTCCCTTGGCCTCATAAGCAAACAAAATCTCAGTGCTCTGAGACTGGCTACTTTTTGTATTTCTTACACAAGAGTGTAGGAAGAGGGAGCCTACCAGCTCTTAGAATCTGCTCTCGATAGACATGGTGGAATAGAAGGTGTAATAAAAAAAAAAAAAAGAAAAAGAAAAATAGATATTCAGTAAGTATGCTGTTGTGCTATGAGACCAATCTGGAAATTCACAAGTTCGGCTTTGATTGGCTTTGTATTCCTAAGGCTAACATGTTTAACCCATAGCCTTCAGCTCCATGAAAACAGTCCTTGGGTCTGACTCCCGGGTGTATGGCAGCCTAACCGTGACAGCCTTTAAAGTCATTGGTTTGTGAAGGTCAATCAGGATGGAAACCTCAATAAGTGCCCTCAGCAATAAATTCAACAGAAACAATTTAGTGATACGCTGACTCCATCCTTAAAGGAAATTTGGAGCTCAGTTACAGCCAAAAATTCCCAACTGACCAAGGCCAGGACCACTGCTCCCATTCACACATCTGTGGGCCCTGATGGTCTGACAGGTCAGTTCAGATCTTAAAAGCAGAGCTGAGTGCAGTGAAGATTTTTTCCCTGAAAGCTGGGAGAGAAATGCTCTACCCGTCCTCACCCCATCGATATTTATGGAATTCAAGAGCCCCCATATTTTTTTAAGTGAATAATTCCAGTATCCACTCATGCTTTTCTCCAAATGATTTCAACTCTGTATAAAGTAT
>NW_012148446.1:0-1094 GCF_000956105.1 Propithecus coquereli
GAGATTGAGTTCAATCTATAGATCAATTTGGGGATGACTGTTTCAAAAAAAAAAAAAAGTTAAAAAAAAAATTATTTGTCTGTTCTGGGTCTTTTGCATTTCCATGTACATTTTAGGTTCAGTTTGTCAATTTCTGCAAAAAGCCTGTTGGAATTGTGATGGAGATTGAGTTCAATCTATAGATCAATTTGGGGATAACTGCCGTCTTAACAATACTGAACAAGATTTTCAATCAATGAACATGACTGTCTCTCCAATTATGTAGATCATCTTTAATTTCCCTCAGCAATGTTTTGAAATTTTCAGTGTATAAGTCTTATGCTTCTGCTGTTTATTTGTTTTATTCTTTTGAAATACTACTGTGAATGGAATTGTTTTCTTAATTTCATTTTCAGATTGTTCATTGCTCATATATAGAAATACAAAAAATGTACTTTTTTTTTTGAGATAGGGTCTTGCTATGTTGCCCAGGCTGGAATGCAGTGTCTATTCGCAGGCATGATCATGATGCCCTGCAGCCTTGAACTTTCAGCGTCAAGCAATCCTCTTGCCTTAGCTTCCCAGGTAGCTAGGACTATAGGCACATACCACTGCCACTGCACGTGGCTGTCAATGTATGTTTGCATATTGATTTTGTAATCTGCAACCTTGCTGACTTGTTTATTAGTTCTACCAGGTGTGTGTGTGTGTTCCTTAGGATTTTCTACATAAAGAGCCATGTTGTCTGCAAATAACGACTATTCTAATCTGGATACCTTTTATTTCTCTTTCTTGTCTGCTTGCACTGGCTAGAACCTCCAGTATGGTGTTGAATAGAAGTTGCAAGAACTGACATGCTTGCATTATTCCTGATCTTAGGGGAAAAGAAGTTTCCTTAAGTTTTTCACTATTAACTATGATGTTAGCTGTAGGTTCTTCATAGGTGCCTTTATCATGTTGAGGAAGTTCTTTTTTCTTTCAAGTTTATTGAGACTTTTCATTATGAATTGGATTTTGTCAAGTGCTTTTTCTGCATCTTTTGAGATAATGGGGTTTTTATCCTTCATTATATTAATATGGTATATTGTATTAATTGATTTTAGGATGTTAAACCA
>NW_012148446.1:3004-4770 GCF_000956105.1 Propithecus coquereli
CCACAATTTAGGGAAAGACCTGAAGCTGTGGGACTCACTTTGGGACTAAGCTGAAGTCTAATGTGTGAAAAATAATCCTTAGCTAAAGCTTCAAAATCTCTTGTAACATTACAGAGGCAGATGAACCTGTTAGTTCAAACCTAACATGGAAAATGATAGTTGAAGGGGGAGCGTGGATAGGTAGAAGAGATGATCTCTTTAATCACAATTTAATGTCACATTTCAGAATAGAGGCAAGAAAATCCTGAGGCAGTAGCTTTCCTTAGTTTTGATGTTGACCACTTATAGCACTTATGGAGAAGGTACACAGCAAGTGAGTGTGGAAACAATTCTGATGGCCCTGGAGAACTCCCAACTTGGCAAGGCCTACCCGAGTGCTCCAAAGGCCAAAGGATTTTTTTTTTTTAAACATCAGGAAGAGCTGAATATGAACCCAGGGGAAGTTAAGCTTGACCTAACATCTGTTCTTTTGCCCCTCTCCCAAATGCACTAGAAAGTCTGAGAGAACCTGGGCCAATCCTGGATGTATATATAAGAAACAGACACTGATAGAAGCCTCTTGAAGCAAATTCCTCTTGGTGTTTAATAAAGGTTCTTGCCCAGAGAACTTTATAGGACTTTATAGCTGGTAATCAACACAAAAAGGGAAGCACATACTGGCAGCCAGTGGTGTCTTATTATATAGACCCTAGTCTACATTTATAGCCAGGTGTGGTGGCATGTGTCTATAGTCTGAGCTACCTGGGAGGCTGAGGCGGGAGGATTGCTCAAGCTCAGGGGTTCAAGGCTGCAGTGAACTATAATCATGCTACAGCCTGGGTGACAGAGCAAGACTCTGTCTCTAAATAAATACATACATAGATAAGTAAATAAGTAGAACCTAGTCTACATTTATAACACCTGCTAAGATCTTTATTAGTGGGGGGAAAATGGATTAAAGACCAACAGCTCAAACCGGTCCTAGCCTACGCCTCCCTTCCTCACTCCCTCCAACTAATATTTACTGAGTTCCTTTCAGAAGCAGATTTGCTATGAAGCTAATGAAGCTTAAACATCAGAGCCCCTCATTTACACAGGTCTCTTCTAGGGTCTCCCTTTTTTTTTCTTCTAAATAAGTTGTCAAGTTTATGCCTTTGGTAATTTTATATTCTTTTTCTTTACAACGGCCACTAAAATTGTATAAGCTTCAGGCTCCCCCAAATATGGATTTGCCTCAATTCCTACTAAGTGCCAAGCATTATTTCCATCTTCTTAACAGTCTCACCTGTCTCTCCTAACAAGAATCCACTTGTAGGTGGCGCTTATGGTAGTTTCTGAACCTGCCCCTGCAGCTGAGTTTTCCTCTACCCCCAAAGCTTGGTTTGGCCATCTCCTTTCCTTGCAATTCTGTTGCTCAGTAACAACATGCTTAGTCCTTTCCACCCTGCCCTTCCATCCCAGGCCTCTAGTGTCATTATGATAACTAAGCTGCCTGCCAATCAGGTCTAGAATGGGGACTCCAAATTTCACCTGAAGGGCTGGCACTCTAGTTCAAAGGAGATGGCTGGGGATTTGTCTGGAGGCTGTATCTCTTGCATAAACACAGCACTTATTCGGATTATATTTTACAGTGGCTTTTTTATCCCTCCCAAGTTGCCCCGTGGCACCTCCACAAAAGTCATATCCTAACTTTCTTTCAGTGAGGACTGGGTGATCCTGACAACAGTTCTTTATTGGCCAATCCCCACTCAGAAAGAGTCTTCATGACATGAGATTCTCCTCTGAAG
>NW_012148446.1:6455-8156 GCF_000956105.1 Propithecus coquereli
GTCACCACACTGGCAATTCAATCATTTTCGAAAGCACTCGAAGTTTCTGGGGGAAGACAGACTCATTTGAAATGTGCGTGTATTTATTTTTGAGTTTTGAAAATTCTATCAGCATTTTCAGTGATAATCAGCAGGGATTAATGATCCAACTATAGAGATTTTATACAGTTGATGCAATTACAATGCAGGGATTGGTGATCCAAATATAGGCTCAGAGTGACATGACCCCTAACAACATCTTTATTGTACCCAATTTTTCACGCTAACTAAAAAGTATGAGTGCCCTATAAAGTTTCTTGTAAGTGAAATTATTATGAGTCCTGTGACTTTTCATCTAAGGACTGGGTCTAAACATAGAAAAATGTAGGCAGTAAAATGGAATGGGAAGAAATAGCCAGTCATTTCTATATTTGCAAATAAAAAAAATACCTGCACAGTCTGAATCAGGCATATCCTCAAACATAGGCTTATTTCTCCAGTCAATGATGAGAACTTGGTTGTTCAAATTTCTTATGATTGAGAATTTAGGTTCAAGCCTGCCAAAGTAATCTGATTCCAGGTTTTCTACAATATACATTAAATTTCATTAAAAATAAGTATTTTTTCTTAATCTGAAAACAGATATACTATATATTTCAGTTTCACAAACTATTAATTACAATCTTTCATTCCAGAAGCAGCTACAATAAAGTTTCCTATTGTTTTTTAACCTACTTCCAAAGGCACATTCGGTTTCTTGTTACCATTCAGAATCATTCTACCTTCTGAATTGTTAACTTCAAGTATTCTACTTTCTGACTAGTCTCCTATACTTTGTTTTCTTATGCTTTTGCTCCAACTGTACGTGTTATTAGATTTTACTATGTCCTCCACTCTCCCAACTGCTATATTTCCTCCCTGTCTAACTGCTTCCCGTCTTCTCTTCCTTCCCTATGCAGCTTTACCCCTTGGTTCATCACTTTGTCTACCTTTTTGCCTATATCTTAAATCCCTAACTCATTTATCCTTCTGCTACAAAACTCCAAATCTGGCTGCTGAGTGCTGCTTGTGAACGATTATATAAATATTCAAATTGGTGCCATTACAAACACATCAATTGTCAATACTGCTCTTGTTTTCCAGTTCAGCACTTTCTTCTATAATTCGTAGCTGTAATTTCAAATCTTCTTTACTCTCTTCAGGAATTTTACAACATTATCTCTTCTTTCACTTTCAGCAAATGATTTCTTGCTACTTCATTTATAAACTTAACTCTGGCACCACCAGTTATTTCCTCTATCTCTCCAGTCCCAAGGGAAAATGTGGAGAAGGTGCCCCTTGTGGTATCACAGGCAGATCCCATTTGTGCTCTGCATATACCCTTTACTGAGATCTTGATTTACCAATCATCCCCTCTCATATATCAATCCAGCAATTCTACTTCCTGGATTTTATCCTAAAAAGACAATCAGACAAATGTGTAAACATTTTTTACAAGAATGCTCATGGGAACACTGTTAATAATAACAACAAACTGGAAACACCTTAAATGTCTATCAATTGGGGATCGATTACATAAATTTTGGTAAGTATTTACTATGGAATATTATGAATTTAATGTAACTGCAATTATTTATTGCCATGGAAAGATGCCCATGTATATCACCAAATAGAAAAAGCAGCTTAGGTATAATACAATCCCTTTTAATAAAAATATAAGCA
>NW_012148446.1:8206-9437 GCF_000956105.1 Propithecus coquereli
CCAGTAATAATGTATAAAATAGAAAAAAATAATAGAGAATAACAATGGAGAATAATAGAGAAAAAGTAGTGGCCAGAAATAATTTATACTTGGCTTTGTGATAATTATAGTATTACTTTTACAGTTGATCTTGTTAATTTTATTCAATTAGATTAACATTAAAAATAACATATGTCACCTGGAAGCTGAAGGTTGTGTCCAAGACTTAGGCTAAGGAGCAGGAATAAAACAATTAGGGATTAAAATGCTATCTATCATCATAATTTACAAAAAGATTTATAGATGGATAATTAGCTTCATTCTGTGTAGTGGAATTTATTCTGTAAAGTCACATGTTATTCTTAAATGTATAATTCATATATGTATTCTATATTATTATTTATATGTAGATTGATTATTCAGAAGACCCAGGTTATGAGACAAATGTTGTGTCCCTTCCTCCCTATGACAGGCTCAGAAAAATCATAATGTTATCACAATAAGTAAAGAGTTTGATAATTTTCAGTAACTATTCATTTTAATGGTTCTCTGCTTCTTGCAATTCCTGTTCTAGACAAAAGGTTGGACTAAAGATAATTGAGTTTTCTAATTTTGTCCATTAACATGACTAAGAACAAAGTAAGGCTCCGTCTTACCTTAAAGGAAATAATTTTGTTCTCGCAGGAGAGAGTTGCAGTTTTCTCACACTTCACAGAGATGCTTACAGCCATACCTCTAGCATAGCTATCTTTATATATATTTATTATAAATCTGGTCTGGGGTGCATTATCTGAAATAAACATTAATAAATGAGAATAGTAGTTAGAAGAAATTTTGCAAAGCAGTGTTTGTGGAAATTCAACCAAAGGATAGTCCTTAATAGACCCATTACCAATCCTGCAGTCTGAGATTGAGCCAGTTAGCAGGAGACTACGCACAGCTGGTCAGACATTCATTACAACACACATGCAGCAACTTTTTGAATGTTTTAAAGATATCCTAGATTCTAAAAGATTGTTTTTAACTTTTAAATGCTAAATAGAATATTAAAAATATGTTTAAGGTAAAAATTCAGTATATTTCAAGAATGCACATTCACGGGTGGGCACTGTGGCTCACACCTGTAATGTTAGCATGCTGGGAGGCCGAGGTGGGAGGATCACTTGAGGTCAGGAGTTTGAGGTTGCTGTGAGCTAGGCTGACACCGTGGCACTCTAGCCCAGGTGACAGAGCAAGACTCCGTCTCAAAAAC
>NW_012148446.1:21636-22651 GCF_000956105.1 Propithecus coquereli
AATTTTAAAAAAATTTTTTAGAGTCAGGGTCTTACTTTGTTGTCTATGCTGAAGTGCAGTAGCCTAATGAAAGCTCACTGCAGCCTCAAACTCTTGGGCTCAAATGATCCTCCTACCTCAGCTTCCCAAGTAGCTGGGACTACAGGTGCATTCCACCATACTTGGCTAATTTTTAAAATTTTTGTAGAGACGGGGTCTCATTATGTTGCCCAGGCAGGTCTGGAACTCCTGGCCTCAAGCAATCCTCCCACCTTGGCCTCACAAAGTGCTGGGATTACAGGCATAAGTCACCATACCTGGCCTTATTTTCATCAACTTCTAACTGAAATTTAGTATTCCTTCCATTATTAGCCATAGGAAACAAACCACAGTATTATTAGTAGTACCTACAATTCTGTCACTAACAGAAATACATATTTTCTATTGTGTCACAATTGTTGCAGAGATCTTAAAATATGGGTTAAGCTCATTATTACTCTGAAATTACAGAAATTATTAGTCCTACCGGTAGATCTTATTATTTAATGTGTTAATAAAAAGCACATATATACTATATCAAAATTTGTTAAAATGTTTTCAATGATGATTTTAATATAATGGGTTTCCTTTATAAGGCTAAGTATTTAATTTTATGTATGTAAAAACATTATTCTGAGAAGGGGTCCACAGTCTCCACCAGATTGCCCAGGGAGGCCCATGCCACAGAAATGATTAGGAAGTCCTACCCTGGAATTCGGCAGTGCCTTGGGTATCTGAGGGCAGTTATGGTGGGGGCTCTAAGGAAGGTGGTTGGGTCACATGGTATATAGGGAAGTATTTATAAATGTGTGCTCATAAGTAGAGAACTTACTCAAGTTTTTTTCTAGCATAATCTGAGGCCAAGCATATATGGTAGAATAAGCAGGAAATTAAAACTCAGTTGAAAAAATGTAATCCAAATTAAGCTATCCCAAAATACTTGTTAGTTGGTGGCTATTCAACAGTTTTATCTAGGTTTAGTTTCTTATACCCATCC
>NW_012148446.1:22701-23110 GCF_000956105.1 Propithecus coquereli
TAATTTTATGTATGTAAAAACATTATTCTGAGAAGGGGTCCACAGTCTCCACCAGATTGCCCAGGGAGGCCCATGCCACAGAAATGATTAGGAAGCCCTACCCTGGAATTCAGTAGTGCCTTGGGTCTCTGAGGGCAGTTATGGTGGGGGCTCTAAGGAAGGTGGTTGGGTCACAGTCGTCAATGGTATATAGGGAAGTATTTATAAATGTGTGCTCATAAGTAGAGAACTTACTCAAGTTCTTTTCTAGCATAATCTGAGGCCAAGCATATATGGTAGAATAAGCAGGAAATTAAAACTCAGTTGAAAAAAATGTAATCCAAATTAAGCTATCCCAAAATACTTGTTAGTTGGTGGCTATTCAACAGTTTTATCTAGGTTTAGTTTCTTATACCCATCCAAATGTGAA
>NW_012148447.1:0-370 GCF_000956105.1 Propithecus coquereli
CTGGTAAAGAAGGAAAGGTATGAAGAAGAGAGAAAGAATCAGCTCTGAGGTAGGTGTTATTATCCCTCATTTTACAGATTTGATCCTATTTGCAGCAGTCAAAATTATACTGCTATTAAGTGAAGGTGATTTATAAGTATGGTTTCAAAATATGTACTTTTAAAAATTCCATGTAGCTTTTCAAACGGACAAGCACCTCACATTGGCTCAGCTCCCTCCTCTACTCATGGTGACTGAGTTCAGTGATTTAGGGCTTTAATGACTTGGGTGTGGGGGCTAATCCAAGCTTTTTTGCTAAGTAGTGTGATATGTCAAGTTATCTGGTTGCCTCAGTTTCCTCATCTGTAAAATAATGTAGGACTATAAGACT
>NW_012148447.1:1995-2342 GCF_000956105.1 Propithecus coquereli
CCTAGGCCAAAGATTAGACTATTTTTAAAAATGGTTTGCATTTAAAGCAATTCTAAAGGATTTCCATACATAATAACTCATTTTTCTCCTCACAATAATACTTTCACAGAAGTAGATTTGGTGGTGTCAGGGAGCATCCACAATGAAATTAAAACAATTTTCTTTTTCTGTGTGGGTTTATCTGTCTGTCATTTTAAAGATGTACATATCAGTAAGGCAAGAAATGCCTGAAGACTTTAGCAAGCTAAGCGTTGGTTTAAAAAAAATTCATGCAGTACTCTAGAATAAATGCAAAGATCTCAGCACTCACATAATTTAAAAGAAAAAAAATCTTTCATAGAAGGAAA
>NW_012148447.1:3433-4722 GCF_000956105.1 Propithecus coquereli
TTGTTCAGCTCAATTTCTAGTAGAGGTGAAAACTACAACCCACAGTTATATTTTATTTGGCCCAAATAGAGTTTTCAAAAACTTTGATTTTGAACGCCCAGTTCACCACATTCCCTTTCTGCCACTTCTTTACTCTGTCTACTGCACTTCCCAGCACCCTGAAAGCATTTATGTCTGTGATTCTTGCCTTAGTGTTGCTTTTTTTTTTAAACTAGCTTAATTTTGAGTTATTTTATTTTATTTTTTGTAGAAATGGGGTCTTGCTATGTTGCCCAGGCTGGTCTCAAACTCCTGGCCTCCAGCAATCCTCCTGCCTCGGCCTCCCAAAGTGCTAGGATTATAGGCATGAGCTACCATGCCCAGCCATGTTCTTTTAAAAAATTATACTAGAATACACACAAAATAAAAAATCCCCATTTTGACCATTTTAAAATGTATACTTCAGTGGCATTTAGTACATTAACAATGTTATATAACCATTATCACTATTTAGTTCCCGAATATTTCATCACCCCTAAAGGAAAACCTGTACCTATTAAGCAGTCACTTCCCATTTGCCACTTCTCCCAGCTCCTGGCAACTACTAACACATCATTTTGTCTCTATGGCTTTGCCTATTCTGGATATTTCATATCATATAATATGTATCCTTTTATGCCTGGTTTCTTTTGCTTAGCATAATGTTTTCGAGGTTTATCCATGTAGTAGTATGTATCAGTACTTAATTCTTTTTTACCAAATAATATTCTATTGTATGGATATAACACAATTATTTATCCATTCATTAGTTGATGGACATTTGGGTTTTTTCCACCTTTGGGGTATTATAAATAATGCTGTTATAAGAATTTGTATACCTATTTTTGTTTGAACATCTGTTTCGGTTCTTTTGAATATATACGCAGGAATGGAACTGCTGGATCATATGGCAATTCTATGTTTAACTTATTGAGGAACCACCGAACTGTTTTCCACCGTGGCTGTACCAGTTTACGTTTCCACCAGCAATAAATGAGGGCCCTAGTGTTACTTTTGACTCTTCCCTCTTTTGCTCACCACATAAAATCCATAAAATCACTTCTTATGTTTGAAGGAGATTTTAACTAAAATATGAATTTCTTGACTCTAGGTCCTCACATCTAATCTTATAGCTTATAGTGAACTCCTAACTGGACTCTTTACTTTCTTGCTCTCTCTTTTCTCCAATCTATACTACTCACTCTATCAAATTAACCTTCCAGATACATAGTACCAATGACCATAGCACATACACTGTCTAAGGAGTAAGC
>NW_012148447.1:6072-7331 GCF_000956105.1 Propithecus coquereli
ATATGTGACATAATGAGATCAACAATCTTGTATCAACAATGATGCTAATATTTAAAGACCAAGGAAAACAAATATTAAATGAGTAAAGACAGAATGGCAGAGGGAGTGAAGGACACTAATAAACAGAGTTACACTAATAGAATGAGATCCATACACAAAGAGATATTATTTCCGAAGAAGGGAGTAACTACATAACTTCCTCATAACCTTGACACAGTACTTGTTTTCATCTAGTAGGAATTCACTTAGTACAAGGCACTTGACAAGACATTACAAGATAAAGGTGGGAACAAGTTATGAGCACTGTTTCTAAGGACTTTAAAAGGAAATAATTTATATATAAATTATATATAATGATGCAAGCCCACTAATCAGAGAAAAATCTGAGTTTTAGAACTTCAAATAGCCCAATGAAAATGGTAGGCTTTGTGAATAGTTCTATTTCATTATAAAAGAATGAAAGAGAAACAGATAGATCCCAACTAAAAATGGAGAAACCTCCAAACCAATTTGGTCACTTTTGTGTTGCCTGTCGACTTAAACATACATCTTATCTTCATTATCAATTAAGTCAAATTTGTTTGAGTCACCTTCTTGAATGATGAACATATTCAAGCTGCTCAAGGAAATTTACATATATGTAGCAATTACAATGTGATACGTTTCTATGTTAGTTTGTTTACTGATTCAACAACAAACCAAGTCACCAATATGCTGACTGAACACTCCAGTAGTTTGAGTAGTTTGGTTTAGGTAATAATTATATAATGGTACACTGAAAGGAATAAAAGAATTATACTTGATTAAAGTTAGTTATATCTACAATTTCTGGATCTCCTAAGATTGAAAAATATCATCTACTAGCTCCTAATTAGGAAATTTACAAATATCATATTTTTTTTTTAGATTTTAAAATTCATCTTTATTAATTTTTTCCTGAAGGTCCATACACAGTTTCTAGATCAAAGACAGATTCCTTATTATTTACATCACAACAAAAAATTATGTTTCAGTTATAACATTGTAGTTAATTTTACTTTTCTCCTCTACATTTCCCAAGTTTTCCACAGTGAACAACAAAATTAAAGAAAGAATAGGCCAGGCGTGGTGGCTCACGCCTGTAATCCTAGCACTCTGGGAGGCCGAAGTGGGCGGATCATTTGGGCTCAGGAGTTCGAAACCAGCCTGAGCAAGAGCGAGACTCTGTCTCTACTAAAAATAGAAAGAAATTAATTGGACAACTAAAAATATACAGAAAA
>NW_012148447.1:8839-9157 GCF_000956105.1 Propithecus coquereli
AATGTCCTAGGCCTTCGCATTCACTCACCACTCACTCACTGACTTACCCAGAGCAACTTCCAGTTGTGCAAGCTCCATTCACAGTTAAGTATTCTATACAGGCATGCCAGTTTTTATCTTTTACACAATTTTTTCCAGGCCTTTTCTACATGTAGATATGTTTAAATAAATACTTACCATTGTTACAACTGCCAACAGTATTCAGTACAGTAACATGAGGGTTGTAGCCTAGAAGAAATAGGCTATACCTTAAGGGCTATACCAGTGATTTGCTGGTATTTTGCGCCACATATGTATGTGTGTATATGTGTAATTTAT
>NW_012148447.1:9746-10065 GCF_000956105.1 Propithecus coquereli
GTAGGATTCATCCCAGGGATGCAAGGATAGTCCAATATACACAAATAAATAAATATGATATGTCATAGCAACAGAATTAAGGACAAAAACCATATAATAATTTCAATGATGCTGAAAAAGCATTTGATAAAATTCAACATCCCTTCATGATAAAAACTCTCAAAAAACTGGATATAGGCTGGACATAGTGGCTCATGCCTGTGATCTCAGCACTTTGAGATTTCATCATTCTCAAAAATTTTTCCCTCATGTTTAAATTATCAAGGGATTATCGCAATAATCATAAATTAATGCTAAATAGCAAATGTCTTAATTTCAA
>NW_012148448.1:0-1299 GCF_000956105.1 Propithecus coquereli
GATTCTTTTGGATTTTCTACATATGCCATCATTTCATCTGCAAATAAAAACATGTTTACTTTAACAAAAAAGGATGTCAGTCATTGAAAGCGATGGTTATCTCTGAGTCCCATGGTGTGGGTGGCATACATTGCCTATCTCAATGGAAAGCACCAATTTGGGTTTGTTGTGAAAATCTGTAAATACTGTCTTATGGTAGCTAGTATTTAATTGTTGCCAGCCTCAGGGGAAAATGTGATTGAGTCTTCTGTGCTACTCACGTTGTACGTGCGAGATGCAATAAGGCAAGTGGAGCTGTTCTTTGAGTGGAAATGTTCCCCTCCAGCTTGAGAGAATGAGAGAAATCAGAATTCAGCTCTTCCCTTGCTATTTTTAGTTAAATTAAGCTCATGATCAGGAGATAGTGTTGCTGCATTGGCCCATGATATGACCAAAGGGAAATGTTATCATTTCTGGGACTTGCAGAGATCCTAAGTGAAGCGGTTGTTGGGAAATCTTAGCTTTGAGTAAAAAGATAATTGAAATCAAGAAAGAATTAAACGTAACTTGGAAACTATCCTTTCGTTTCACTGCATTCTACTGAGAGCATCACAGAAGGCATCCATGTTTCAACAGCATTCTGGTCTCAATTTTCTCAATTCTAGTTTGAACATTCAGGAAGGATGCAGATGACACCAATAGATTTATAAAATGTATTATTGAGACTTACTGGTGCTGGCTCAATTGAAGGCTGGCATATAGTAAGGAATATTGTCCGGGTGCAGTGGCTCACGCCTGTAATCCTAGCACACTCTGGGAGGTCGAGGCCTGAGGATCGCTTGTGCTCAGGAGTTCAATACCAGCCTGAGCAAGAGCAGGACCCTGTCTCTACTAAAAATGGAAAAATTAGCTGGGCATGGTGGCGCATGCCTGCAGTCTCAGCTACTCAGTAGGCTGAGGCTGGAGGATTGCTTGAGCCTGGGAGTTTGAGGTCGATGTGAGCTAGGTTGACACCACAGTACTCTAGCCCGGGCAACAGAGTGAGACTCTGTCTCAAAAATATAAATAAATAAAGAAGGAATAAGCCGGGCATGGTGGCCCATGCCTGTAGTCCCAGCTACTCGGGAGGCTGAGACAGTAGGATCGCCAGAGCCCAGGAGTTTGAGGTCGATGTGAGCTAGGCTGAAGCCAAGGCACTCTAGCCCGGGCGACACAGTGAGACTCTTTCTCAAAACAATAAAACAACAAAACAAAAGAAGAAACGGGTGTCCTGTGGAAGTGGCCGCGCGAGGGGGGCGAGGGAAACCGCCGCCCGCCGGG
>NW_012148448.1:3084-3458 GCF_000956105.1 Propithecus coquereli
AGTAAGAAGCTGACATAATTGCCTTTATCCAGAGGATGAAAGTGAAAAAAAAATATATATATATATACACACATATATGGATGTTCACACAATGACATCTAACAACTTTTATCAAGCTTGCCCTTGGTACATAATATACCTCCCAGAGAAAGGCAGACATATTAGGATAGCATGGGTAGCCTTAACCAAATGAATTTTAAAGCCCTTAATAGAGTGTTCTGACCACAACTAGGACACAAGTTGAGCTGAGAAATTTCTTTATTTAGCAGTAGAAACAATTGGAAACAAGAGTATCAGAGTATTCTCCTTTGTGCTGCCTGTGGCTGCCCTGCCTGACAGCTCAAAAGAACATCATAAAAGAGATTATTTTGTGA
>NW_012148448.1:5289-5710 GCF_000956105.1 Propithecus coquereli
ATATATATGTGTATATTCCCCTATTAATATGATGGTCTCCAGTGGTCAGACATGTAAGCCCTGGTGATGCTCTAACAAATTATTCCTGTGTAGTTATCACCTATTTTAAAGATGGAAATGAAACAAATAACTACAATAACTGATACTCTAAGATGATAAGTGACAACTAATGTCATACAGCTACTTAGTAAAAGATAAAGACTTACCCTCTTTGTCTTTTACTCAGTAATATTTCCACTCTACATAGTGTCTCTAAGCAAAACCACAAAAACAAAACAAAAGGAAATATAACTTTAAAACAATTCATTATGCTCATTTTCTTTGTTTTGGGTAATAGCTTTAATAAAAATAAGTTTTGCCATAATAAATTCGATAAATATATAACAGCATAATAGATATTTAAAACATTGTGGAGTGAAAT
>NW_012148448.1:7636-8621 GCF_000956105.1 Propithecus coquereli
GAATCTCCCCTACTAAATTTAAAAACTCTGCATAAGCACTAAGAGAGTTCAGGAAATCAGCCAGGAATGAAGATAGTATTTATGTCATGTGCTAAGATGGCTTATGTTGATTCCCAAGAATTGATCATGTCTATCTCGTTACAGCTCCTAGTTCAATGATGTAACAAGGGTACAATAATTAATCATGGTATGAGTAAAATACTATTTACAGAAATAAGCTTATACTACAAATCACCCCACACACACACACACACACACACACTTGATGTAATGGAATGCTTGAGGGGATTCCAGTGATCATCAAGCAGGGAGACAAAATTTATTCTTCATGTCTATCTCGTTGCAACTCCTAGTTCAATGATGTAACAAGGGTACAATAATTAATCATGGTATGAGTAAAATACTATTTACAGAAATTAGCTTATACTACAAATCACCCCCCTACACACACACATACACACACACACACACACACTTGATGTAATGGAATGCTTGAGGGGATTCCAGTGATCATCAAGCAGAGAGACAAAATTTATTCTTTAATATCTGTTTTAAAATCTTTCAATTTCAAGTGACATAATCTAACAGGATTAAGTAGGAAAAAAACAAATTTATTGGTTGAAAATGGAAATATCTGTATTTACTCCTAATTTTGGAACCATTATATTCAGGACTCAAACTATATCATCCGGACACAGGTTCTATGATTCCCTAAGTGCTGTTCCCTGTGGCATATTCTTTCTCTCACTTTGTATAGTGACCTAAGCAATTCAATGCTTACAGTCTCCTGGGTTCAAAAGCAGCGTTCAAGGAGAGTTTCTTTCTCTCCCTGATAAAGTCCCACACACACATCCCCTCTGTACTGATGGATTTAGCACAAACTTCCATCCCTGAGCCAATCACTATGGGTGTGTGTGCGTGTGTGTGTGTCTGTGTATGGAAGGAGAGAAAGAGAGAGAGATTGCAAAGCACTAGATGCTTTACC
>NW_012148448.1:8671-9046 GCF_000956105.1 Propithecus coquereli
TCCTAATTTTGGAACCATTATATTCAGGACTCAAACTATATCATCAGGACACAGGTTCTATGATTCGCTAAGTGCTGTTCCCTGTGGCATATTCTTTCTCTTACTTTGTATAGTGACCTAAGCAATTCAATGCTTAGTCTCCTGGGTTCAAAAGCAGCATTCAAGGAGAGTTTCTTTCTCTTCCTGATAAAGTCCCACACACACATCTCCTCTGTACTGATGGATTTAGCACAAACTTCCATCCCTGAACCAATCACTATGGGTGTGTGTGCGTGTGTGTGTGTGTGTGTGTCTGTGTATGGAAGGAGAGAAAGAGAGAGAGATTGCAAAGCACTAGATGCTTTACCCCTGGGCTAAAGATAGAGCCCCACCTAG
>NW_012148448.1:9096-11093 GCF_000956105.1 Propithecus coquereli
TTATCTCCCATCCAAATACTAACCAGGCCTGATCCCGCTTAGCTTCCGAGATCAGATGACATCCGGGGCGTTCAGGGTGGTACGGCCGTAGATACGGCATTTAAAATCTCAACCGGGCCACGCGATAAACGGCGTTGTTGTCTTTCATTGGGAGGCACACGATGCTAGTTGTTTTACTGTGGCAGTGCCCAGCCCCACTAACTCAAGACTGTCGCAGAACAGTGCTGCGCAGAACCAGGAGCCGCGGCCCTGCAGGCAGATGTTGTCCCCCGTGCGGGAGGAGATCTTGCCCACAGGGGCCTGGCACAGCCGTGGAGAGGCAGGGACGGGGCAGGGAGGAGCGGTCCACAGCCTTTCGTAGCAGGGAGCAATCCCCGTGACACGACCTGCGGCGCCACCAGTGCTCACCAGCCGCCGCGCCCGGCTGGCTGCAGAAAGGCCCGGCTCGCGGCGGCTCTGCTTTTCCTGGCGGCAGATTCCTCGCGGGCACTGCCCAGGTGGACCCGGCTGGCCCAGGCTTCTTCAAGCAGGGGGGTGGGAGAGCGGGGCGCCGGGGGAAGCGTCCCCAAGTGCGGCCACGAACGCCCCTCGACCTGCCGTCGGGGATGTCGGTCTTCAAGTGGACCCGGCTCTGAAAGTGCCTGGTGATTCCGAGGACTTCTCCGCGGGCTTCCGGAGGGTTCCGGGCGATCTCGGGGACGCGCGTCCCGGTGTCGCCTGGGTGCGGGCGCGCACGCGGACCTTGCCCCGCGCTTCTCCCGCTGCCTTCGAGGAAGTCTTCGCTCCCTGATCCTCCCCTAGAGACCCAAGTCAGCCGCCTCTGGGGGCGAGTCCCTGGGCCCTCGCACGGGCTGTGGCTCCCAGGAGACCCGCAAATACGGAGCGCCGGGCGGGCGCGTGGGTCTCCCCCGGCTCCTCCCTACCCCGTGTTTGCGGCGACTCCGCACAGCGCCGCGTCCTCCAAAACGGGTCCCGCGCCGCAGAGCTGAAGCTGCCACCGGGACGTGGAGAAGTGAATTTACCCCACGTGGCGAACTTACTGGATCCCCATTAGACGTCTCTGTTCTTCCCCCCAGTCCCTGGCTGGCTCCCAGCGGCCTCATTTTCCTCCCCTTCCTCTTGCTGGTTTGCAACCTCTGCACCTCTTAGTGGCCAGAGCAGTTCCCTGCAGACTCCGGGCTTGTGCCCTCCCTCGGCACAGCGCCGCCAGCCCCTCCTGTCACTCATGCGCCCCGTGGCCGCGCTGCTTCCCCTACACACAGCCAAACAGCTGATTTACACCTTTCACCTCTCACAAAAAGCAACTCACGGTGGGTAACAGACCTAAACCTAAAGCGTGAAACTGTTAGAATTCTAGAGGAAAATGTTGGAAAAACTCTTTATAGACACTGACCTAGGCAAAGAATTTATGAAGAAGACCCCAAAGGCAATCACAGCAACAACAACAATAAATACATGGGGCCTGATCAAATTAAAAAGCTTCTGCACAGGCAAAGAAACTGTCACGAGAGCAAACAGACAACCCACACAATGGGAGAAAATATTTATTCACATGCTACACATCTGATAAAGGGCTGATAACTAGAATCTATTTAGAACTCAGGAAAATCAACAAGAAAAAATCAAACAACCCTATCAAAAAGTGGGCAAAGGACATGAACAGAAACTTTTCAAAAGAAGACAGAATAATGCCCAAGAAACACGCAAAAATGCTCAGCATCTCTAATCATCAGGGAAATGCAAATCAAAACCACAATGAGATATCACTTATCTCCAGTGAGAATGGCCCTTATGAAAAAGTCCCAAAACAGTAAGTGTTGGCGTGGATGCGGAGAGATAGGAACACTCATGCATTGCTGGTGGGACTGCAGACTAGTGCAACCTCTGTGGAAAGCAATATGGAGATACCTCAAAGAGATACAAGTAGATCTAACCATTTGATCCAGCAATCCCATTACTGGGCATTTGCCCAAAAGAACAAAAGACATTCTATAAAA
>NW_012148449.1:0-301 GCF_000956105.1 Propithecus coquereli
AAGAATGGACATATTTGAAACTTGGACTTGGGGGGGTGGCAAGGGCAACATACCTAACCTAAACGTCTGTACCCCCATAATATGCTAAAATAAAAAAATATACAATGAATATTAGCTTGTGTGTGTGTGTTTGTGTGTGTGTATGTACTTATGTCCATCTCCTCTTGTAGTAGGTGATGCAATTTTAGATACTTGCTCCTTGATTATTTTTTAAGTAAATGTATCAGCATCCTGAGAAAAAGAGATATTTTCAGAAGCTACATCTTCAAATTAAAATATTCAAATTCAAAACTAATTACTT
>NW_012148449.1:2301-2657 GCF_000956105.1 Propithecus coquereli
GGGTAGGAGACAAAACCAGTGGCCTTTGTCTATGTTTCAAAGAGTCCTGGTGAAGAGAAGGAAAAACATGAGCTTTTCTGCTATTTGTTGAGTATAATAACAATAATTCTATTTTCTTTTTTTGGACAGAAGAATAGTCCTAAAGTATTTAGCCTTGGGACATTTGAAGAGACCACTGGTTGGCAGTAAATCAGCCACATGGCCCTACGAAGGTTATCTCTAATGTGTCCAGGATTCAGTGGACTTGTGTATTGCATGGGAGTAGGAGACAAAACCAGTGGCCTTTGTCTATGTTTCAAAGAGTCCTGGTGAAGAGAAGGAAAAACATGAGCTTTTCTGCTATTTGTTGAGTATTT
>NW_012148449.1:4282-4650 GCF_000956105.1 Propithecus coquereli
TAGCAAATTATTCCAACTACTGAAACTTTTTCAAGCCTTGCTCATTTGACTCAATTTATTTAGTTTAGCAGTTCTCCTCCATTCATTGTGGAAAAACCTTTTCACATCTCTTTATAAATCTTGATGTGATATTTTAAAATGTTTTCCCAAAATCGTATTCTTTTACATACAGCATAAATTCTCTAAAATAGGACTACTTATATCCACAATGAGCTAATTCAAAAATGGTGGAAACAAATTTGGGGGCTTTGCCTTACAAAATTAGGCAGTTATTTTTAAAAGACAATGAATTCACAAATAGTATAGCTTATAAAGGATAAAACACAGACTAATAGAGTTAGCTATAGTTTAAAAATAATAACAATAAT
>NW_012148449.1:7785-8642 GCF_000956105.1 Propithecus coquereli
GTTATAAATAAATAACTTGTTTTTACCATCATTTATTTGCTATTTCATCAATATTAAAGAGTTTGAGGTTGGCACTGTCTGAAAACCTTATTTCTGATTCTCACATACTTGAAGAGACATTATTTTGCAATGCTTGACTCAGGGTTAAAAATGAACTCATCACCCAGAAAGTGTTCATTGTACCGTTAGGTATGTTTTCACCCATCCCCTTCTACCCCTCTCCCCTGCTTGATTTCCATTGAGTTTTACTTCCCTCTATGCACACGTGTGCTCATCAGTTAGTTCCAATAGTGAGTACATGTGCTGTTTGTTTTTCCATTCTTTAGATACTTCGCTTAGGATAATGGTCTCCAGTTCCATCCAAATTGTTGCAAAAGGCATTAAGTCATCCTTCTTCATGGCTGAGTAGTATACATATACATTAGGTTAGTATTATTACTTGTGTTGTTAAAATTTTGTGTATACATAGAAATCATTTTTCTACTTCTACCAACTACCGAAAGAATTATGTTAAATCTGTTGCCGTGATTTTTATATTTATTTATCCCTTTATTAACAATTTTAGTCTTACGCATTTTGAGGTCATCTTATTGGATGAATAAAATTTTACAGTTGTTACATCTTTAAAAAAAAAGAGAGACATTACTTTGCATCTGATTGTTTACAAGCCCTGAACAGTATTCGGTGCAGAAATATTGTTTTCCTTGAAATTTTAAATGTATATAGGGCATTTTCTCCCATTAAAATAAGGTATCCATATTGCCTTAATTCTATATTAGTAGAATATACATTCATTTAAATTTAATAATTTTGGAATAATCACCTTTGTAAACTATAAAATAATATTAACATACAAG
>NW_012148449.1:19742-20415 GCF_000956105.1 Propithecus coquereli
GTCATGCTGGTTGTTTTTTTTAAAAAAATTCCATCAATTACAGGCACAAGATAATGCCTTTCTTTTGCCAATGATCATGAATACAGGGTTAGATCAGAGAGTAAATTCTGTATTTCTTTATATGGCACCACACTTTTAAAGTTGGTTTTATAGTTCAGATATTGTGGTGTGGCTGTTACAGCAGATGTGATTTTTCTAAGTATATATCTTGACAAATATTGTTCAATGTTGCTCACTCACCTTCTCTTACATATTGAACTCACTCAGGACCCTGCCCCAACAGTTCCTGCATTTCCACATTATCTTTCTGTTTTCACATGCTTCGGGGGTTTTTTTCTTGCTACAAATTTTAATTTTTTCAGAATTTCCTCTCCCAACATTCTACCAGACCTGTGTTATTCCTTTCAGGCACACAGACATGGTGTGAAAATGAGATACTGAAATTCTTGCCAGAGAGCATGTTTGAGTTTGGGAAGAGGGGACTCTCTTGACTACAAATATTGTATAATGTCACAAGTAAATTTTGTGAGAATTTATATATTGTCCATGGAGCTGGGCCATGTTCTAGATAGCTATGGATGTAAGAAATCTCCCCTTGCAGGGGTAT
This sequence comes from Propithecus coquereli, assembly GCF_000956105.1. Classification (NCBI taxonomy): domain Eukaryota; kingdom Metazoa; phylum Chordata; class Mammalia; order Primates; family Indriidae; genus Propithecus; species Propithecus coquereli. The sequence continues at coordinate 20,350 of NW_012148449.1, forward strand.
TTACGTAATCTTACTTCTATGTTTCCCTTTTCATACAGTGAAATCAGACTTAAAAGCTCATTATAC
>NW_012148449.1:22450-22773 GCF_000956105.1 Propithecus coquereli
TAAATATTGTTCAATGTTGCTCACTCACCTTCTCTTATATATTGAACTCACTCAGGACCCTGCACCAACAGTTCCTGCATTTCCACATTATCTTTTTGTCTTCACATGCTTCGGGGGTTTTTTTCTTGCTACAAATTTTAATTTCTTCAGAATTTCCTCCCCCAACATTCTACCAGACCTGAGTTATTCCTTTTTGGCACACAGACATGGTGTGAAAATGAGATACTGAAATTCTTGCCAGAGAGCATGTTTGAGTTTGGGAAGAGGGGACTCTCCTGACTACAAATATTGTATAATGTCACAAGTAAATTTTGTGAGAATTT
>NW_012148450.1:0-446 GCF_000956105.1 Propithecus coquereli
TTATTAATTCCATAGAAACAGTGTCAAAATGTGAACATAATACAAATTGAGGCTCACCATCATTTTTATAAAAGCATAGAGGCAGAGTGGCTGTAGTTTAGAAAGCAGGTACTTATTCAATGGTATAAGATTATTTTTATTGAAAAAAACATGAAAATATTTAAACCTTTAATCGAAAGATCCATAATCTCATTCTCTTAATTCTTTTTACACTTTTGCATACTAAAGCACAAATTAATACTTCTTTTAAACAATTGAAATAATAATGTATATGTTAAGAATATTTCTATTTTCATGAATACTGCCTTGTCCAAAGTGGTAGTAGCTTGCCACATGTGGCTGTTAAGACTCGAAAAGTGTTGAGTCCAAACTGAAGTGTGCTGTAAGTATTAAATATGCCCAGATTTTAAAAACTTAGAACAAATCAAATAAAAAAAAATCTCTCA
>NW_012148450.1:552-974 GCF_000956105.1 Propithecus coquereli
ATTCCATAGAAACAGTGTCAAAATGTGAACATAATACAAATTGAGGCTCACCATCATTTTTATAAGGATAGAGGCAGAGTGGCTGTAGTTTAGAAAGCAAGTACTTATTCAATGGTATAAGATTATTTTTATTGAAAAAAACATGAAAATATTTAAACCTTTAATCGAAAGATCCATAATCTCACTCTCTTAATTCTTTTTACACTTTTGCATACTAAAGCATAAATTAATACTTCTTTTAAACAATTGAAATAATAATGTATATGTTAAGAATATTTCTATTTTCACGAATACTGCCTTGTCCAAAGTGGTAGTAACTTGCCACATGTGGCTGTTGAGACCTGAAAAGTGTTGAGTCCAAACTGAAGTGTGCTGTAAGTATTAAATATGCCCAGATTTTAAAAACTTAGAACAAATCAAAT
>NW_012148450.1:11070-11867 GCF_000956105.1 Propithecus coquereli
AATAGCATTGTTGCTTCTGACAAGCCATGAACCTTTCTTTCAAAGGTTATCTTAGATGAAAATAATAGCTAAAATTATTAAACATTATGCTCTAGGCATACTGATTTCCATGTATTAAGTCATTTAATCCTCTCAATTAACATATGCAGAAACATGTTGTAGATGAGAAAAATGAGGTACATGGAAGCTTTTCCTTCATTCACACTGCCAATAAATGTTAAGCTAAGATTAAAACTAAGAAATTCTGACATCAAAGTTTATGCTTTTAACCATCATTGTTCCTCCCTCTGAAATTCCATAGAATTCTAAAAATAGTAAAGCACCTAGAGAATGCATCAGATGTTGTCTCTCCTCCTTTTACCCATGAGGACAATGAGACATGGAGAGGTTATGTATTAATAATATGTCAGCTTAGATCACAGTTAGATTTGTACCTACAACTCTGTTCCCTCAATTTTTTAATACCTGTTTTACTACATTACCTTGACCTCTCTCTTTTGGCCATGAAATCATGATTTTATAAAATCAGTTTAACATAAGTGTTATTCTTATGACTGTAGCTATTAAATGGCATAGATGGACCCAATTATTACATATAATTTGATATACACAGTAAAGTGTCATGGAATGGGTATCACAGATTTTATGATCTAAATTGTTCCATAACTGAAAAGTATAAAACATTGGTGAAAGAAATTGAAGAAAGCACAATTAAATGAAAAGATACCCCATGTTCATGAACTGGAAGAATTAATATTGTCAAAATGTCTGTAATATGCAGAGCAATCTACAGATTC
>NW_012148450.1:14228-14467 GCF_000956105.1 Propithecus coquereli
GCCACAACACTCTAGCCTAGGCTACAGAGTGAGGCTCTGTCTCAAAAAAAAAGAAAAGTACTTCAATTGATGATCAAATAAATTGAGAATCTGCATGTTAATTACTTAGTATATTTTCTGGATCATAAGTACTGGAATATTGGCAGCTATTTTGTTGTTGCAGCAAACCCTGTCATAATCACCACCACCTTTATACACACTCATATATTTTTCACAAAAGACAACTGATGCACAAGCAG
>NW_012148450.1:14517-14832 GCF_000956105.1 Propithecus coquereli
TTTGAGTTTAAATTACTTTACTGACTAAATTTCAATCAGTAACTTAACTTTTCTAAGCTTCAATTTTATCTAGATAATGTAGATAAAATTACTTTGGGCCTGGTGTGGTGGCTCATGCCTATAATCCTAGCACTCTGGGAGGCCAAGGTGGGAGGATCCTTTGAGCTCAGGAGTTTGAGATCAGTCTGAGCAAGAGAGAGACCCCCATCTCTAATAAAAATGAAATAAATTAGCTGGACAGCTAAAAATATATAGAAAAAATTAGCCGGGCATGGTGGCGCATGCCTGTAGTCCCAGCTACTTGGGAGGCTGAGG
>NW_012148450.1:15072-15372 GCF_000956105.1 Propithecus coquereli
AGGCTGAGGCAGGAGGATTGTTTGAGCCCAGGAGTTTGAGGTTGCTGTGAGCTAGGCTGGTGCCACAACACTCTAGCCTAGGCTACAGAGTGAGGTTCTGTCTCAAACAAAAAGAAAAGTACTTCAATTGATGATCAAATAAATTGAGAATCTGCATGTTAATTACTTAGTATATTTTCTGGATCATAAGTACTGAAATATTGGTAGCTATTTTGTTGTTGCAGCAAACCCTGTCATAATCACCACCACCTTTATACACACTCATATATTTTTCACAAAAGACAACTGATGCACAAGCAG
>NW_012148451.1:0-419 GCF_000956105.1 Propithecus coquereli
TGTCACTGTAATACTTTCATCCAATTTTTTAACCTATCAAGAAGGTACATTTATTTGGTCATTTGCTATTTGCTTTATCTTTTTTTCATCTGGTTCTGCTTCTGTGTATATATTACCACCTTTCCTCTGAACACTGTAGGTCCTCTCAGGATTCTCTTCAGCCTTTTTTTTTTTTTTTTTGAGACAGAATCTTGCTCTATTGCCCCAAGTACAGTGCAGTGTCATCGTCATAGCTCACTGCAGCCTCAAACTCCTAGGCTCAAGCGATCCTCCTGCCTCAGCCTCCTGAGTAGCGGGGACTACAGGTGCATGCCAGTACACTCGGCTAATTTTTCTATCACACTTGACTGATAAAACTGACCCTCATTTTTCCTTACACTTGACTGTGCTTCTCATTTCTCATAAAAGAAAATGAATTT
>NW_012148451.1:4454-5477 GCF_000956105.1 Propithecus coquereli
GGGGATAATATCAGCAGTGTCGTGTTAGATGTGTTGAGTTTGAAATGTTTTAGAAATCCAAGTAGGTATGTCTAGAAGATAGATATTTGTGTCTGGACGGGGGAAGTGTTCAAAGTTGGATATAGGTCATGGGCTTTCATTTCAAGGACCTTGCACTGGACTAGGAAAGGAACCACATCAATAGTAAAAAAAAGTGTTCCTGTTTGACAGCCTCAATTGCTAACTATTTCGCTTTTCTTTTCACTTCCTATGTGGCATAACCTAGCAATGTTTGATACAGCCACAAAACCATGGTGCACTATACTTTAATCTAACAGAATCTCAGTTGACTTGTTATAGTTTCTCAATGTTCCTTTAACTCGTCTTGTTCTAGGATTATTCTAGTTCTCTCTAATAGATTTCTCACACTTTCTTTTCTCTCCCGAAGCATCCATATGTATCTCCATTTTCTTCTCCCTCATCTCCTGATCTCATTTCAAATAGAAATGGTAAGTTTGAACAAGGAAGAGACTGGTAACTGATAGGGTTGTGGTAGCATGGTAAAGGTCATAAAAATTCCCAAATTATTGCCATTGTGAAGGAATCAAAAGTAAATGCAACATACAAAGAACGATAAATAAATATCAGTGTATTAATAGTTGGACTTGTGTCCAATTTTTTGGTAAAGTTACTTCAAAATACTTAGGTAAGGGCAGAAGTCTAAAATGGGCCATCTATTCCCCTAAAAAGGTCCTATCCAAATCTTGTGATATTTCTATCTTCCTGCCCTACACTGCCTCATCTGGAAGAAAGGAAGTAGAAAGGAAGTAGCTAAAAGAGTCTGCATGTGACAGGCTGAGAGTCTATGTAACCACTTGCTTCATGCAGGGCAACCAATGAAAGAGGTTGCTTACTGAAATCAATTTATTTTTAATGTCTAGTCACAGTGCCTGTTCGTACATGTGACTGTGTCAATGATTTGGGCCCTGATAAAGGAAATGAATACTCCTTCCTTGGGGAGATGAATAAAACAGAGGCCTTTCC
>NW_012148451.1:16532-16948 GCF_000956105.1 Propithecus coquereli
CTCGGCCTCCCAGAGTGCTAGGATTACAGGCGTGAGCCACCGCACCCGGCCAGAAACTTAGCTCCTTAATCCCCAGTGCACATATATACAAACACACAGGTAAATTAAGAACTTCTGATTGGCTTGCTAAATTGTAAGATCATGTTAAATTAATTGTTGTATTTTGAGATTCAATCTTCAGGTATGATTCTGGAGTACAGATGAAGAAATTAAAAAAAAATAAAGAAGAGTACAGAAGAAGTTAATTTTTGTTACCTGTGGGGTTAGATTTTAAACTTCTAGCAATCCTGTCAAGGTGAATGTGGAGAACAAATTAGTTGGTGAAGTTTTGTCTACAGATTTTGTGTACAGATTTCATAGATTGTTGCTCTGCTGCTGAAATCCTACTGTGTCTCTAAGTCAGTGGTTCCTAATGC
>NW_012148451.1:16998-17467 GCF_000956105.1 Propithecus coquereli
TTTAAGTTTTATGTTTGTTTCAATAAAAATAATTTACCTGCCTTAGAAGAAATTTCTGATCAAAGCAGGAATGTAAAAGAACAATCCATAAATCTCTTGCTTTTATAGGACCTAATTGGGAACAGGGATGAGGGGGCTGGGAGAGTCACATTCACAGCACAGAGTTAGAAAATCATTGTCCTCATCAGGATATAGAATGTCCTGGTCAAGAGAAACACAGCTGTTTACTAGTTCAAGGTTCTTGTCTTACTGTATTGTTATGATTAATATTTATTTTCAGTATGATGTATATTCTTCATGTTATGGATATACCAAAAGGAAAAGAGAGAAAAACAAAAAAGGATTTGATGTTATAAATTATTATTTTTGCCAACTACTTAGTAGTATGCTTCATTACAATGGAGTGAAATGACATAGTAAATTATAGAAATTTCTTTTATTGTAAATTTTGTTGAATAACAATGGTGAA
>NW_012148451.1:20512-20814 GCF_000956105.1 Propithecus coquereli
ATTATATACTATATACTAATATCATGTTTACATTTTAAACATTCTTCCCAAGTCACACTAAGATCTTTGAGAATTTTCTTTTCTTTAGCAGCTATCCTAGCTCTCTTCATCTCCATATATTCTAGAGTTGTAGCTTTGGTATATGAATCAGTCTTTAAATTATGAATGCTAGAACAGATAAACACTGCATGAAATGTTTACCTCAGGTGGATATGAAGATTATATTAGACAGAGAAGGAAAAATGCAGTATTATACATAGAAAACTATTATGTGGCATAGTATCAAAGTCTTTTCAATAGTC
>NW_012148451.1:22519-22856 GCF_000956105.1 Propithecus coquereli
ATTCTCCCATTCCAAATTCCCACTTTAGAGCTTTATAGTCAGTAGTAAATCAAAGAATACCGGGTTTCATTCATTTTTTTTATTATTTATTGTATACATTTTCCAAATAACATCATGCAATATGTTTATTTTGTTTTATTGAAATTGGTACAGAGGCTTGAAAAATAATAAGAGAGATCTAAGGTATTTAGATCCTACCATTTTAATTAAAATCAAAATTTTAAATTATTGAAATAAGTTTCAATACCAAATAGAAGTAGCACTTTCATTATATACTATATACTAATATCATGTTTACATTTTAAACATTCTTCCCAAGTCACACTAAGATCTTTGA
>NW_012148452.1:0-11452 GCF_000956105.1 Propithecus coquereli
TATTTATTTTGAGATTCATCCATGTTGCATGTATCACTAGTTCATTTTTATTGCTAACTAGTATTATAACAGTTTTATTATCCTTCTACCTCTTGATGGATATTTGGGTTGTTTTCGGGTTTTGGCCTTTACAATGGTGCTGCTATGAACATTATATTCAAGTCTTTGTAGAGACATGCTTTCTTTTCTCTTGGGCAGATACCTACAAATAGAATGGTTGAATCACATTTTATTTTATTTTTTTTACACCCCCACCTCGAATCACATTTTAAATGTATGTTTTGCAAAGTGGTTGTGCAATTTTACATTTCTAGCAGTAGTGTATGAAATTTGCACTTCCTCTCTATCCTCAGAAACACCTGGCATTGTCAGTCTTTTTAATTTCAGCCATTCTAATAAATATGTAGTATTGTCTCATGTTGGCTTTAATTTGCATTTTTACAGTTTTTCCTCAGTTAACTTCATCATTCATATTCTCCTGTTATTTGAGTATTCTAAGTTTATAAATTTCTGATTGATGATATTGTTTCATACCTCCAATTATTTATTTAGTTACAGATTTACTTTACATAATAGCTCTTGAAAAGCTATACTGTACTACTTTACATACCCTCCCCTTTTTTTAGTGTAGCAGTTTTTGCACATAACACAGTTTTAAGTAAATACAAGTCAAGAAGTAATATTTGTATGTAAGGCTTTGGGCAAAGACACTATTGCCAATTTAATCAAAACAACAGTTTCTAGTTAGAGAATATCATATCAAACAACTTTGAAATGTACACTGTTTTCATTTATTAATATTATAGGAACGGCTTTCAAGGAATCACACTTCTGGGTCACACCTATCAAGGTTCTTGTGGAGTTCCCCCTCACTTGAATCTGACCCTTGTTGTGAGACTTGCTTTAACCAGTAATATGTCAGTAGACATACCAGAAATGCAACTTGATAAATGTTTTTGTGTTGGGGTTTGCTGTGTGAAACTACCATCGTCATTATCATGCGATGGTGAAAGACCACATGGGAAAAGAGATCCAACTGCCCTCACTTTCTCAACTGAGCAAACCCCCAGCCAACTCAGAGGTAGCATATAGCTGCATGAATGAGCCCAGGAGAGAACATCAAAGGAACCACTCATCCAGTTCCCAAAATGTGAGAAATAATTAGTTATTGATCTAAGCCAGTATGATTTCTAGTGGTTCATCATATAGCAATTGATACAGGAACCATATTAACCATATTTGTATTAGAACAAAAAGTTTGGCTTATATATGCCTGGTTTAGAGGGTTGATGTGGTATTATTGTCGCACAACTCCTTAATCTGTTGTTTGCAGTCAATGTTTCCATGTGTTTTAGAGAAGTCTTGATTTTAGCTTTTATTTTGTCCTAAGCTGTTGTGTGGTTTGAGAGCAAGGGAGTCAGGAGTCCCAGAAAGGTTGAAAAATTGGTGAGGGTAATGGTATAGAGAGATACAAGAGAAGCAAAGGGAGAAAACTTTAATCATTTAGCAAAAGATGGTCTTGTAAAGAGGATTAAAAAATGAATGTAGAAGAAGAGAAGTGAATTTTCTTTACAGTTAGCTCACTCTTCTGAACTGGTTGTGTATCCTAGGAAATTGCATTGTCTCAAGAAGTCGTCATAGTGTTTGGGAAATGTAAATTGTATGCAATGAAAACCAACGGTAGATTAATATTATCAAACGATGAGAAGGCAATCAGTCTTTTTTCTTGTGCTTTTCTTCCCAGAGATTCTTCTTTTATGGCTCTGTCAGGTTTTTGTTTGTTTGTTTTAATTTTAGTATCATAGTGTTGAGGAAAAGAAAATTCTCATTGAGCATGTCTGATTCCGATATTGAATGTCCACCTGAAAGTGGATTACCTGACTCTACCACCTTCCAAAAATGACTCCTTGGCACTCCTAATCAGCGACACTTACAATCAAAACTTATCCTACTTTGACTAGTATAATAAACTTTCACTATTTCTTAGTATTTAATTAATATTTTTTCTCTCTTGAGAAAATATGAGTAATAATACAACTCATTACAGTTTTTCCCACTAAAAGTAATGGAAATGCTTTTCCATTTAATGCCTTTTCATTTAGTGGCAGAGTTTTCAGTAACAAATTCTAGTCACTAAGTAGGCATACATGCATATGTAATTCTGTTGTGGTGCTGTGTTTTTAGTTTGCTGTTTTGTGGTGTTGAAGGGGATATTTTTATTAAGATAAAATTCTGGTTTTTTTCTTCTGATAGTTTTGTGTAAATGTTGTTACGCCGTATTTGGTCACGATAAGTTCAGTATGATTTTTCTGGGACAGCCTTAACGTTAGAGAGGTGGGGGTTGTGGTTAGAGGGGTATGGGTACTTTACCTTGTTTCATAGTGGGAGTAGGTCTTTTTCTGTAGGTATAGCGAAGCCTAGGGTTTCTTTAATAAATGGTACCACGGGGCAATGACTTTCAGTCCTCCTCTGATTTTCTAATAAGACCCTTACCTTCAGCTGCTTTCTTTTTTCTTTCCTTTACCACTAAGCTCCCAAGGGACACATCCCATTTCTGAAGTGCTTCCTCTCTGATTCTTTACCTTTGACTGGTATCTCTGGTCCAGCACATGTTCTCATCCCCTTCCTTTTTATTCCCTAGTAGCCTAGGCTTTGATCCAACAGATCTTAAGGCTATTTTCAGCATTTCTCTACTCAGGGTGAGACTCCCTGCTTCTGGAAGTAAATACTAGGTGATTATTTTCTATGCTCTGACACAAGTAGGACCATTGTATTCTGTTTTATAAGCAATCCCCATTCGGCTGTGGTGCCAGCTCGGGAGCTATCTTGGCCAATTTTGAATATTTATAATACCTCCACATAATATTATTTAAAGTTGGTGGTTTATCTGTCTCCTAGTTATTAATATGCTGTAGTGTAATTTGGAGTGATTTCATTTGCTTTCCTTGTTGACATGCGTTGTTTTGGGCAAATATTTGGAGTTAAGTGTCCATATATATATGTGCCCAAACACTTTGTAAAAATATGTGGATTGTGTTCTCCTTACATGCACTTTGCTTGCTTCTCCCTCTTAATGTATTATGGTATGGTTTTATTCAACAGTGAATATTGATGCTACCTTATGCACATTATCCCATTATATACCTATTCCACTAATATACATTTTAAAAATATCTATAATCAATGAAAAGAGCTTAAAGCTTAAGGTAGGCCATCATGTGCTGTCACCATATCTCAGAATCTCATGTTCAGCTTTGTAAGATTTTGTGTCAGAGAATGCTGGTATGTTAGTCTGTTCCTCTTGCTATAACAAAATAGCACAAACTGCGTCATTTATAAGTAATAGAAATTTATCTGTTATAAAGGCTGGGAAGTTTTGTGATCAAGGCAGTGGCAGGTTTAATATCTGGTGAGGGCCCAGTCTCTGCTTCTAAGATGGTGCCTAGAACCCCATGTCTCCAGATGGTAGAAGGGCAAAAAATGCCTAGTGTGCTCCCTTCAGCCTGTTCTGTAAGGTTGCTAATTTCGTTCTTGAGACTGGGAAAGCCCCACCCTTGTGACTTAATCACTTCTAAAGGCCCCCTCCGCTTAATGTTATCACGTTGGTGATTAAGTTTCAGCATACGCATTTTGGGGGACACATTTAGACCATAGCAGCTGGTAAGGTAAAAAAGAGGAAAGCATTTGTGAAAGGTTTGCTTCTATACAGTCTGATTCTAAACTTGTTAAGAAAAAAATTGACCATAAATTTATTAAAATAGGATCATCTCTCTGGCCATTTTACCCTAATGTATGTTTCATGTAGCAGTGTTGCAAAGAGGTGTATTTTCTAATAGCTATATCTAATGCTTTTCTCTTCTCTCATCTCTCCTGACCTATTAGCCTGGAAGTGTAACGGGAGTTCCTAGAAATGTGACATAAAGAAAGATCACCAGAGGATAATAGTCTATAATGTATATTTAAAGAAGGAAGCCTATAACACAAATCTTGGCATGATGATGTTGGGTCTTCAGTGGCATCTTTTGTAGTATTAATTGAACAGAAACTGTACCTGTAATGATATTTTTGTGTAATGTATCAGGTTTTGATTTTGTATTCTTTAGTTTTCTTCACAGATAGGTTTAACCTAGGGTTGGTACTCTACAGAGTATTATTTATTGATATTCCTGAATCCGTTAACAGAAGTATAGAATAATGGAAAGGACAGCAGTTTTGGTCACACAGACCTAGATGTGAATTACTAGCTATGTGAATTAAATTATTCAACAGTTTTTAGGCTCAGTTTCCTTATTTCTAAAGTGGGGCCAATATATAACTACTGTGCTTGGTTCTTGTGAGGATTATTAAGTGAGGCAGTGTTTTCAAGTGTTTATTACAGCCTGGTACATATTAAGTGCACCTCATATTTTTCGGGTCAGAAAGATATGAAGGGTAGTAAGATAGTATTCTTTACCAGGAATTTCTTTTAATATGTATTTATATAATTTTTTTGGGGGGAGGATCTTTGCCTCTATGACTATTTGAGAAATGTGACTGTATCCACCATATGTGGTGCTTGTGCTACAGGTTTGTCTGTCTTAATGGCCTAACCCAGCATTATATCTAGGGGTCTTTACTTTTACTGGAAAATGGTAATTTGTTTATATTTCCCAAAGAAGCTCATATGTGTAGAGCTATATGTGTGTATGTGTATATATATCTTTATGAGGTATAATTGAAACATGATAAACTGCACATATTTAAAGTGTACAGTTTGATAAATTTTGACATATGTGTATACCCGTGAAACCATCATTCCAATCAAGATAATAAGCCTATCCATCACCCACAATAGTTTTGTCATGCCCCTTTGTAATGTATCCTTCTTGCCCCTCCCTGAGTAGAAGAAGCATGTTTCTGTGTAATAAGTCTCCTTGAATAGCAGTGCCATCTTCACTTTGTAATAAGCTTTTTTGGGGAGATACTTTGCTGTCATAGTTTAAGGTGACTTCAGCATATACCCCAAAATATAAAGGTATGAGTCTTGAGCTCAAAGTTGTTTTTTCCTTCTGCTCTGCCGCTTAAAGTAAAGGCCTTGAAGCTTTCCATCTAGAATCAGTTCATAAAACAACTAAAGGGCTTGCAGTTTCTCTGTGTAATCATTTCAAAACAACAGTTTTTTCAGCCACCAAAAAGGATGCAGTCTTGACATGTAAATAGAAAACAGATTGAGTTTTTGGCTGATATTACTATACTGGTTTAAATGTTGGTTCAGTCAACTTCAGGCTTAGATTACAAGATTTGGAAATTAAAGGAAAACCAAAGGGGAAAGAACATCTGTGTAGATTCTGACTTTGTGGAATTCCATACAGGCATGCTTACTCTCCTTCTGGTGGAACAGGGCATATGTACAGTGAATAGGCCTGAAAAAAGATCACCATTGTGTTGTGATTATGTGAAAGACAAAATTGAGGTAGAGAATTAAGCAATTCATTATGGAGACCCATGACAGTTTCCATATTGAGTATTTTTCAGCAAATTTTTTTTTTTTTGGAAAATTTTTTGTTGATGTAGCTATATGGTATTTAGCCAGAATAAAACCTTGCTAAATCTCACTAACTGTATTACTTGATGATTTTCTTTTATCAAAGTATTGGGATTTGAGAAAGGTAATTTTCTTTAAGGTTTAAATCTGTTATAATCAAAGACTATATTGATATAATTTACTCTGTAAATTATCACATAGCCTCAGTGAGATGTAAGGAATCCTTATCTGCTTTAAAATGTTTTCTATAGGTCACCTCTCCTGCAATTTAGATGGAAATCTCATAGAACTGCTTTATTTGAATTTTTCCCACTTATTCTAAGAAGGGACTTCTTTATATTCTTTCAAGACACATTTATGAGTACCTATTATCTGTCAGCTACTCTTATAGTAAAAATCCAAGGCTTTGTTTTTAACTGAGGGGAAGAAGAGGAGGGATGATTTTGATCCCCAGGGAACACTTGGCAGTGTCTGGGGACATTTTTGGTTGTCACATCATGAGGTGAAGGTGCTATTGATACCTAGTGAGTAGAGTTAAGGGACCTGCTAAACATCCTATAATGTGTAGATCAGCCCTTGGCAGCAAAGAATTATCTAGCCCGTAATGTCGATAGGATCAAGGTTGAGAAACCCTGATCTAAGAAGACAAAAATCTGTGTATTGGTAGAGCTGACATTCTAGCAAGGAAAGAGAAACAATAGAGAAATAAGTAAAATACATGGTATGCTGATAAACAATATGTAAAAAATAGTAGAGAAAGTGGTTAGATAATGCCGGACAAGACAGTGTTATTTGTTGTTCACAGACATTTGGATAGTTAGCCATTTTGGTATTTTTGTGAATAGTGCTGATATGAACATTTCTATACATTTTTTGGTGTATATTTCTGTTTGGTATATATAAGTAGGAGTGGGCTTGCTTGGCCATAGGTTATATTTTGTTATATACTTCCCAGCAGTTTTTTTTTTATTCCATGAACCTTTGTTTATTGTCAGTATATGGAATTATCATATAATTAAAACAATTTAGTAACTATGCGTTATTTCCTATGTTGATGATACCATGAGTCCTATACTCATAAGTCCTATGAGGTTGCCTAATAAATTGGGATTTGAAATCCTAGGTGTGCTTTTTCTTCATTTGTGGTCATTTTAAATATACATTTGTTTCTTAATTTTTCTTCTTAGTGTTCCAATTATTGAGCTCTGTATCTATATCTGTATCTGTATGTGTATCTATGCTTGTATCTATATCTATATCTGAGAGAGACAGAGAAAGAAAGAAAATATGAGAATCTCACTCTGTCTCCCAGGCTGGAGAGCAGTGATGAGATATCATAGCTCACCGCAACCTTGAACTTCTGGGCTCAAATGATCCTCCTGCCTCACACTCCTGAGTAGCTGGGACTACAGGTGCACACCACCATGTCCAGCTAATTTTTAAAATTTTTTGTAGATATGGGATCTTGCTATGTTGCCTAGGCTGGTCCCCAACTCCTGGCCTCAAGTGATCAATCCTTCTACCTCAGCCTCCTATTGAGCACTTTTAAATGGTATTTCTTTATGTTTAAGAAGTATCAATCCAACTGTAATTGTGTAAAACATGATGATGATACACAAGTCTAGTTGCAAAATTTCCCTGGAAGATGGCAGAAATCCCTGATGTCATCTAGATCATGAATGGGGAAAAAAAGGGACAAATAGGAAGTCCTGAATAGTTGCTTTGTAGGAAAGGTCATGCTAAGTGAACGGGTGGAGAAAAAAAAATTTTTTTAAATGCTATAAGATCCTGGGTTGTGTATTTTGTGTAGGATGGTACAGGGGAGGGGGCCATGCTTTTCTTTGTTTCTGTGTGTAAAGCTATTAGTCATACCTTATGATATTGAGGACCAAATATTTGAAGAGAATTTGGAAAGATATAGAAAAACTCTTTTTGGATGTGTACTTTGCTGAAAAACTTGAGAAAAATTGTAAATCATTTGAATTATGCTTTATGTTCATAAAATATGTTTTAGTTTTTTTCTTTTTTTAAAAAAATGTCTTTTGACTGAGTTATATGCTATTTTTTATTTTAGCTGATTCTATCTCTTGTTAGAAAACAATGTAACAAGTAGTTTTTCTTTGCATTCACATAATTTTATTTACATCTTGTTTTTCAAACACAACTTACAAAGAAGGTTAAAACAGTTACTGTGAGATAACTAGCATAGTAATTAGAGCCTCCCTGCGTGGGTATTGGTGAATGTGCTTGTGGAGATAGTGATGCAGAACTAGGGACAGTATTTTGAGTGCCCCTTTGGAGTTTTTATAAATTATAAACACTCAAATGTATGGTATAATTAGATTTTATCATTTATTTGGATGTAATACCTAATATTTCTTTCTGTGAAAAATATGAAACATAATAAATTTGTGTATTGTAAAGTAACATCATTTCCTATTATATTTTAAACTTCATTTTCTGGTTAATCTTGTTCACTTTCTTGAAAAATTTGAAAGAACGTGTTCTAAATGCATCTGTTTGTCAGTTTTGTCTGTGCACCTTTCTCAAACAAGGAAATAAAATGTACGTTTATGGTGACCAGAGAGCTTGATGAAAACAGCTGTAGTGCATACTTCTGTGAGTCACTTGTCAAACGAATCAGCAATAGAGGAAAAATGATAATAAACCACTCCACTATTAAGGATAAAACTGCTGTGATTGGTGCCGTTTTAAATTATTAAACACTGTAAATGCCATAAAGTTAATTAGAAGAGGAACAAGCTCTACAAAGATAAATGTGTTTTCAATATGATTGTTAGGAAGGGTACAGTAGAAACCAGTGAATAGAGAGGAAATTTATTTCTGGCAGGACTCTAGACATGGGACTGTGGCTGAACTTTTTACCCTAATTACCTCCTGCTAATGCCTGCAGCGGTCTGGAATCAAAGTGGTGCTTCAGGCCCTGGAAATTCTCTGATGTGGCAAACGTTTGTTGTGTGAGGAGGGTTTCTTAAGAAAAAGCAGAATATTGTGACAGGATTTAAAAAAAATTTCTCAGTTACCACCCACCTCACTTGTTGCCTACAAAAATAGAGTAATTGTTTGCATCTGTGTGTGCTTTTTTCCCCCCTAAGAAATAACTGTTATAAATCAATGTGACATAGATCCAGTGAACTGAGGCTTGCCCGAGGAAGGATTTTTTTGTTTTTTAAAGTTTCTCCTTTAATTTAAAATTTAGCTTACGAATGTAAAGAAGTTATTTTTCATAATTGAGAAGAAACATTCACACTTTTAAGGAGAATTTGGATCTTGAAGGCTACTTTTTAAAATGAATTCTAACAACGTTTGTAGTACAAACTGAATAAATATCAAATTGCTTAATCCTGGAAGTAGACATGGGAATTTACAGTTTCCATTTTTAGCTCTCCATCCAACTGGGATTAGAACCTAAGAAATACCTCCCTTTAATCTCTCTGAAACTTTATATCATTCCATTTATGTGTCATAAAATTTCTGGATTCTGTACAAATTTTTTAAATAACAAGTATTAGTTATCTAAGAACCACCTGCTTTTCAACCTCTGCTTTTAAAAGCAGTGTTTCTCTACTATATACAGGATAAGCACCATGACCACCATTTTATATATTTTATGAGAAACCAAATTTTAAATATCTGCCCATATGCTGTGTATACCTGTGCTAACTTGTATCTCCAGCTCCATTCCTTAACTAATATTCTTGAAATACCTTTTAGATAAGTCTCGAAAGACACTGTTGCTTTGTAGTACAAATAATATCATGATTTCATGTGAGTAGAAATTCATTTTGGCCGTCTTTTATTTAGATGTCTAATAGAAATAATGTTAATTTCTAAAGGTAGAATGCTATCATGGGCAATAAAGAGAATTTTTGTTCCTCATAGTGAAATCTTAAATTTCTTTCAAGGTTGTGTCAGAAATTCACATCTTGCTGTGGTTATAAATTGCTCCAGTATAACCTTAGCATTTTGCATTTTGTATACTTTGCATTGCATATGTGACTGTTCATATAGTAGTTTTGTGAATTGTGAATGATGGCAAGTTCTTTGAATTACCAAGTTACAAAATTATGTTACAAATTATTTTAATTTTTTTAACTACATATGTGTATAAAAACTTTTAATCTGTGATAAGGCAATAATATATTTTCATGTGTTATTTCAAAATTTTAATTTTACACATTACATGTATTTATTTGACAACATTTGGCTTTGTCATTTGACTCCCTTTCACTTTCCCCCAATTCCACCTACCTTTAGAAGAGAAGCCAAATTAGAAAACATTTTACTTCTCTGTTTACTATAAAGTAATATTTTATGGTAATAATACTGTCGAAACTTGAAAACTCCTTATTTTTTTTAGGCATACTTACATCTTTAGGCATTTGATATAATTTAATTTATATTTCACTATAAAATAACTTTGCATATTATCATGAGAAGTATTTAATGTCTCATCTGCTATTTTTATGATTCCGATACCACAGGAAAGAGAAGTTACACTGTTTTGGTTTTATCACAGAATTATGCAATGTGAAAACATTTAGGTAAAATGAATGTAAATATTCTTCCCAGTTTTCAAACAAACATACTTTATGTTGTCAGAGTAATGATTTTGCTGTATTTTAATAATGTGTCAAATTAGAAGTGTAGATTTAAAACAGGATATTTCATTGTCCATTAAAAAATACATGAAAGCTTAGATTTTCTGTTATCTTAAGTATTGACAAGGGAAATAATTGACAAGTATTAGATTTTTATACATATTCTTCTCTAAAATGTTTCTTAGTCTATTTTTTTTTTTTTTTTTTGAGACAGAGTCTCTGTTGCCCACGCTAGAGTGCTGTGGCATCAGCCTAGCTCACAGCAACCTCAAACTCCTGGGCTCAAGCGATCCTCCTGCCTCAGTCTCCCAAGTAGCTGGGACTACAGGCATGCGCCACCATGCCCGGCTAATTTCTTATTCTATTCTAACAGGTTATTCATTGATTTTGAGAAGTAGATTTTGAGTATAATCTATTAATGTTAGCTTCATTTCTCAATGTTTCTTAAATGCTGTAATGAACTTTTGGTTTCTTTGAAATGTTTAATAAAGTGGTTTCTATTGATTTCATATGCATACTTCATACACATTGATAGACTGTAAAGTTTTAAGGTGATGCTAGAGCCATAAAAGCAGGCATGCTCTTCCATCCTATTCTGTGGAATTCACAGTGCTTGTTTGGCAGAAGTGGGTGTAATTAACATCTTTTTGTGAGTTGAGCCAGACTTTAGTATCCTCATTACAAGTACCCCATGTTTTTTAGTTAACTATTATTTTATATATATATATATATGTGTGTGTGTATATATATATGTACACACACATGATATATGAAATGATTCTGTATTTTCTTTATCATAACTAATAAGCAGTTTTAAATTATCTTACTTTTAGGGAAATAAATCCAAGCAACATTTTGCTTTGTTTTGTTGACATTATTGTTTCTATTAATACCATAACCAACTCATGAATTTTCCTTAGTATATTCTTTTAGTTTTCGAAAGTTCTTTATAATATCATAACTCAAAATTAACTGCACATAATATTTTAGGGAATTTAGCGAACTTACTTTATGATGTATTTCTTAATCATTAAATACAATTTTAATGTTTAGTGTTTTTTTTTGAGACGGAGCCTCACTCTCTTGCCTGGGCTAGAGTGCCGTGGTGTCAGCATAGCTCACAGCAACCTCAAACTCCTGGGCTCAAGTGATCCTCCTACCTCAGCCTCCCAGGTAGCTGGGACTACAGGCACCATGCCTGGCTAATTTTTTCTATTTTTAATTGTTTGGCCAATTTCTTTCTATTTTTAGTAGAGATGGGGTCTCATTCTTGCTCAGGCTAGTCTCGAACTCCTGAGCTCAAGCA
>NW_012148452.1:11502-18833 GCF_000956105.1 Propithecus coquereli
TCCTCCCACCTCGGTCTCCCAGAGTGCTAGGATTGTAGGTGTGAGCCACTGCGCCTGGCCTTTTTTTTTTTTTTTTTTGAGACATGGTCTCTGTCATGCACATGCTGGAGTGTAGTGGTAGTGATCATAGCTCACTGCAGCTTCCATCTCCTAGGCTCGAGTGATCCTCTCGCCTCAGCCACCCAAGTATTATAGCTGGGACTACAGGCATGTACCACCATGCCCAGCTAATTTTTTATTTTTTTACTTTTTGTAGGGATGGGGTCTCACTGTGTCGCCCAGGCTGGTCTCTAGCTCCTGGCCTCAAGTGATCCTCCCGGGTTGGCCTCCCAAAGTGCTAGGACTACAGGTGTGAACCACTGTGCCTGGCCCTTAATGTTTAATTTTTAACTGGTCTGTTTTGCCTCTAGTTTTTTGTATCCCTCTGCTAGTAGTTTCCCTTATTTTGTTGTCTATCAGAAGGAAGTGATAAAATAGGAATGTACAATAGAAGTTTGCTCACTAAGTTCATATATTGTCCAAGATTAAAAAATAGTTGTTTAATATTTCTATTATCAATATAAACTCAGTTTTCTTTTACATAAGGATTTACATAGTGAGATTTTTAGTATCCTGAATTACTGTTTTCAAACATTATATTTTAACAGTTATGCTGTAATTTTGACTGATTATAATATCTACTGCATGAATACCAGAGGCATATTTCTTAGTTTTCTCTTTGGTTATTTGGAAACCTGATGCTAATGAAGTCAAAGGTACAGCTTCAGTCTTCTTTTAGTTCTCTTCTGTGGCCATAAATGGCTTTCCTAATCAACCAGTAGATGAATATCAGCCGTAAATATTACATACAGCAACTAAAATCCTTGCTGTTGTTAGAAATATTTTCCTTGATATTTTATTGCTGAATATTAAAAGTGACAGTGTTCCTTTTCTGTTTTGAAGAATGAGTCAAATGTTTGAAGAAAAGCTTTCTTCTATAAAATTTTACCCACATACATCATAGGGTTATTAGAAGGGTTAAATGAAATAATACATGTAAAGCCTTTCTAACAATGGCTGGTATTTATCAAATGCACAATATTCATATTCTCTTGTTGAAATTATAGAGATTATATAATAGCAACAGACATAGGACTTATTAGAAAAGTAAGATTCCCAAAAGGTAGAATGTCAACCACTTTAGGATACTAGTTTCAGAAATGGAATTTTGTCAAGTATCTCTTTTGAATTCATTTGTACTTTTAGTCATTAATCTTTCTAATGGACTTTAAAATAGATTTTTAAAAATACATTTTTAAAGCAATTTTAGGGTCACAGTAAAATTGAGTGAAAGTTACAGAGATTCCCCATAAATCTCCTGCCCCCATACATTCATAGCCTCTGCCATTACCAACATCCCCAACTAGAGTGGTACATTTGTTATGGTTGATGAACCTACACTGACACATCACTATCACCCAAAGTCCATGGTTCACATTAAGGCTCACTCATGGTGTTGTACATTGTGTGGATTTGGACAAATGAATAATGACATGTAACCACCATAATAGTATGATGTGAAGTAGTTAAATCTTATAACAAGTAGTTAACATTAATTCTTTTAATTTTTTTCTCAATTCTTAATATTTTAACAAGTGCTAGTACGTTCAATGTAAAACAATGAACAAGACTTGGTCTCTGCCCTCCGGAAGCTTATACAGTAGTTCTTTTGAGTGAAAGGGCTTGTATGTCTGAGAAATGTACAGATGGCATTAACTATATTTTTTTAGTTCATTTGTTTGCATTCCTTCATTAATGATGTTTTAATATCTCTGAATAATTTAAAAAATATGGAAAGCATTCTTGGAGGATTAGCAGACAGTTATTTTGTTTGTTTAAAACAAACATTGTTTGGTTTGAACTCCATTATCTTGCCCTTGAAAATGCTGGAATTTTTTATTAATATCGATCATCAATGTCATTTGGAGATATCTCACATGTATATTGAATCATGAGTCATCATATAGTGTTTTTAGATGGAGTCATGTACTTTGAGGTGAACAGGAAAAGTGAAATGTTTCCTGTGTGTTAGAGTTTTAGTTTTAATAACCTAAACATGGTAATTAATATACTACTGCATATTAGATCGGGTTATATGGAAAAGTAATAAGAATATGTATCACTTACCCCTCAATAGAATAATTAAAGCTAGTTGAGAGGTTTTAAAATGTGCTAATTGTTTTTGACACCTGTTAATTTATCTGTTTGCTAAAGGCAAATGCCAGATTTCAATTTGGAGAGATGATACTTAAAAGGCTGACAATACTGTGCTTTTTGTTATTGGGAAGTGGGACTTGATAATTTCTTGGAGACTTGGAATGTTTTGCAGTATTGCCAAATGATAGCACTTTACCTTACATCTGTTGGAAATCTTACTTTTCTTGATAGACATCCGAATAGTTGAACTATTTGTATTTGAATGGTAAAACTCATATCAGTAGATGTGTATTCAATAAATGGATGTAACAAAAGATGGCAAACTAGCTGTTCCAAACATTCACAATCTTATGTTTAAGCCGTCTCATACTGAGCAGATACCTCCTACTTCACTAGGACTTTAATCCAATTTATTTGAAATTTCTTCCGATTCTTTCAATTAAGCCAAAAACTGGTTCTTTGGAAATAGTAAAATTGCTAAGTCTTTAATGAGACTGATTAAGAGAAACAGAAGATACAAATTACTAATATCAGGAATGAAAGAAGGGACATCCCTACAGATCTTATGATCAATAAAAGATAATAAGGTAATATTATATGTAACTATGCCAATAAATTTGATAATTTACATGAAATGGAAAACCTAACTCAGTGAAGAGTTATTGACAAGTGAAGAACATTCAATAGAATAATGTTGCTAGGGAGCAGTAGGAAATTATAAATAAATATTTTACCATACTTTTTAAAAATTTAGTTTTAAATTCTAAAATTTAAATGCAAAAAATGTTAAAGGTTATTTTCTTTATGAAGGAAGGCCACGAAACAGAAATACAAGAATTCAGGGAAGACATGGCAAGATAATAGGATAGATGTGACCTGAAGGAAGAAGTAGAAGAAAAAAAAATCCTGCAAGTGTATCACAGAATTGATGATGAAACTGGAAGGTGTGGAGGGGAGAATTGATAGAAAATGGAATAAAATGAGAATCTGAACAAAATGGGAAGAAAATCACAACATGTGCATAGTTCCCCAAAAAAGAACAATGAAGTAATAGGATGGAGGAAATATTTAAGCTGTAGTTTAAGAAAACTTTATGGAAATAAAAAGCCTTCAGTTGATGTAATGAAATAGCACAAGTTTGTACCAGGTATAATTGACCCAGAATGGTCAATTCCAAGATATGTCGTTGTAGAGTTTCTGAATTTCAGGCACTTTAATAACAGGGAGAAAATCAGACTGATCTCATATTCCCACAACAATTACAGCAAATATTATAAGAACCCTGAGAAAGATAGTGAAAAGCAGCCCAAATTCACTTGAAATAAAAAGCTATAGGTCAGAGGTCAGAAAGCTTTGTTCTTGCAAGATTGGAAATATTTTAGGTTTGGTGGACCATGTCGTCTCTGTGGCAACTATTTAACCATAGACAATAAATGAATGGCTGTGATTGTGTTTGAATAAAACTTTATTTACAAAATTAGCAATAGGGCTGAATTTATCGCAGAGTCTACTAACTTCTATACAATGACATGTTTGAAAAATTATTCTAGGTAAAATTAAAAAAATAATCATTGCTGTATTTATGCATGATTTTTAGTGGAAGAAGATTGTGTAGGCATAGAAAATACTATCACATAAATAAATAATGTATATGTTTATATTACACATATATGTATATATATAAATAAACTGACCATTTCTGTTCCCTGTAACATCTCTTCCATAATTTGAATTTCTTTTGCATTTGTTTATCGTTGTGGAATATGAAACATATTTCCTTATTTTAACGTAATTTTCTATCCTTTAAAACAAAAATCAACTAATTATTTTGAAAGCTCCTTCAAGGTAGAGAGTATGTCTAACTCATTTTTGCATTTAATTGCAAATAGTAGAACCCTACATTTTTTTTTTTCAAAATAATGTATTATGTCTTTGGCTGTCTCTTGTGTAGTATGTTAGATCCCTATTGAAGAAGAAAGTCTGATTCCAACCCCAATTCTAACATTTCTTCTTATTTCTGTGTGGAGATGTTGCTTACCCCTTCTTGCCTATCCTGTCTTGGTTACCTATCCATGTGGAAGCATCAATAATACCACTTTTTCAAGTTGTGGGAATATTGGAAGGTTTTATTACCCAGTATTTATTCTGAGCTCTGTGAAAGAAAAATGCAGAGTAAAGAGTTATTATTAACTAGGCTAATCACAAATTTAGCCTTTAATATGGTTAAGTTTCCATTTTCTTTGCTTTTTCTTTTTAATTACTTAATAAAAAACAAGACCAACCGGCTTTTGTTCTTTAGGAGCTGAATAAGAATACAAATAATGTAATACTATCAAAAATTTTCCTCTTAAATTTAAAGCATTGGATTCAGTAACACATGTTGAAGGTTGTACAGCTTTTTCCCATTTAAAAATAAGTGTTTCCATGCTTCTTGCAATTTGTGGTAGATTTTAAATGTCTTTGCTATTTTGTGTTTCACTTATACATGCACATTCTTGGAAAATGTCACTTTCTCAAATACTTTGTTCCGCTTTTCCTAATTTTGTTTCGATCTGTTAAATATCATGAATGAAAATAATAAAAGTCTTTGTAACGAAAATGGTATTAATGTTTAGAATTTTGAAACCATAAAAGCCATATTTCACATTGCTTTAAAGTGATGTTCATCGTACTATATTTTTAAAAAATCCCTTATTTTGAAAACATTTTCCAGGTTAAGAATGGCTATGATTCTAATAAAATACATGAATGTGTAAAAAATAGATATGAGAGACAAAATTTAAATATTTTTGTTAGGGATTTATAAAAGTTGAGTTTTAGAATGGTATTTAATATTGTATTATTTGTAATTTAAAAAAAAAAGCTCATGTATTCAGCATCATACTTACTTAGTCTTCACAAAAAGCCCAGGGTACCTAGCTCATTCCTCATTCTATAGATGCTTAAAAACCCAATTTGTGATTAAAAAAAACTGGATTGTTGATCCTGCCATGTAAAGATATAATTAGTTACATAGAAATGCCTAAGTGTGTATGCCTAAAAATCTTATTTAATTCCTGTTTTTTTTCTTTTCTTTT
Source organism: Propithecus coquereli (assembly GCF_000956105.1). Taxonomy (NCBI): domain Eukaryota; kingdom Metazoa; phylum Chordata; class Mammalia; order Primates; family Indriidae; genus Propithecus; species Propithecus coquereli. The sequence continues at coordinate 16,776 of NW_012148452.1, forward strand.
CTTTTTTTTTTTTTTTTTTTTTTTACCTATTTATGTTTTCGCTCATTTTATTGGTTCATTTGACTAGGCCTCAGTGCATTCTTGGCTTTTTCTTTAAGTAGTAATTGTTGGATCTGAAACATACTGTAGGAAGGTTTCCCATGTTTACAACATGTATAGTAGTATTAATCTATAAAAAGATTCCAAAGTTATGGGTTGAGAATTCTCCTGATCACTGAACCATATGATGTGGTTGTGTACATTTGGTGAAATCTTTTAACTGGTTAACCTCAATTCATTAGGAACAAATTACTGATAGAACTTTCCAAAATTAAAGTAACTTTTGATTAAAATTGCTTAATGCTCAGGAGCTTCCCTGTTTTATCATTTTGGAAACTGTCTTTATTGTCTCAATAAAATTGAGTTAGGGCACCAAAAATGTTAGTGTATTACAGATTTTGAACAATGGACACTCATTTAGTTAGATTTGTTTTAGAATAGATTATATTGCTCAAATGTAAAAATAAGTACAACTTGTTTTTATTTAGTAATTTTCCATATAGTACTTTAAGGAAATTAATTTGATAGATTAATACAGCATAAATAAATGAAATCATAAACTTAGTTACACTGTTGAAATTTAATCTTTTCTTTAAGATAGATTTTCAGGTGCCAACCTGATGTCATTTTTGAAGCAGTATAATGGCAGAAGGACTTAAACTTTAATATGTATCTATTTAAAAACTTTTTTGGGTCTTTGGGATTACACTGGATCTAAAGATCATTGTGTGCAAGAGGGAGAAGATGTGTTATCTATTGTTGTGTAACAGATTAGGACGGATTTTGCATATTGAAACAACAGACATTTATTTTCTTATAGTTTCTGTGGGTCAGGAGGTTAGGCACAATTTAACTGAATCATTAGCTTAGGGTTTCTCAAGCTTCAATCAAGGTGTCAGCAGGGTTGGGTTTTATTTGGAGGCTCACTTCGGAGAGAATCTACTTCTCAACTTCCCGGAGGCAATTTCTACAGGCTGGCTGTAGTTCCTTGGCGTGAGGCTTCCCCATATGGCTACTTACATAATCAGGCTACCAAAGACAATCTCTTAGTGATGGCCTTTGAGGAAGTTGGGGACTAGCAAATGGAAGATGGCATGAGGAAGACTTCCAAGGTGCTGGAAATGTATTTTTCTATCCATGTGGAGTTATAAGGGCATATTGACTTTATAAAAAGTCACCAGGGTATACACTTTAGATTTGTACACTCATCGTTAGGTATGTTATACTTTCTATATTTTTATTTAAATATAATTATAAAGCATACTTTAATAAACAACTGCCAATGACTTTTAGATTTTTTGATGTATAATTTTCTTTTTTTTTTATTTCATCTTATTACAGGGGTATAAATGTTTAGCATACGTATACTGCCCTTGCCCCACCCGAGTGATATATGATTTTATACTTCGGAACTAATTCTTTTTTTTTTTGGAGACAAGAGTCTTGCTTTGTTGCCCCAACTAGAGTGAAGTGGCATTATCATAGCACACTACAACCTCAGACTCCTGGGCTCAAGTGATCCTGCTGCCTCAGCCTCCTAAGTAGCTGGGACTACAGGCTCATACCACCATGCCTCGCTAATTTTTCCATTTTTTGTAGAGACAGGGATCTCTCTCTTGCTCAGGTCTCAAACTCTTGACCTCAAGGGATCCTTGCCTTATTCTCCCAGAGTACTAGGATTACAGGTGTGAGCCACCATGCCCTACATGGAACTAATTCTTTAATCAATATGACTTATTAACAAAAGTGAGTGATAGGTATATCCTGCCACTGCTTTAACTACAGATCATTGGATAATTCCTTTTAAAATAGGAGTACTTTAAGACTGAAATAGGATCCTCACCTTTCACTTCTCATAAAAGTCAACTCACAGTGGATAACAGACTTAAACCTAAGGCATGAAAGTATAAGAATTGTAGAAGAAAATGTTGGAAAAACTCTTACAGACATTGGCCTAGGCAAAGAATTTATGAAGAAGACCCCAAAGGCAATCACAGCAACAACCAAAATAAATAAATG
>NW_012148452.1:19546-21490 GCF_000956105.1 Propithecus coquereli
AACACGTATGTGCACATATAGTAGTAACATTCACTGGATGTCGGGCAGGTGGGAGGTGCGAGGATGGGATGGGTATATTCACCCCTAATAGGTGAGGTGCACACTGTATGAGGGATGGATATGCTTGAAGCTTTGACTCAGGTGGGGCAAAGGCAATATATGTAACCTAAATGTTTGTACGCCCGTAGTGTGCTGTAATTAAAAAAAATAAAAAAAAAGGAGATCTTTGATTGGAATGGAATTTCAGCGTTATTTTTTTTGGTAGTGGACAACCATACTGCATTTGGTAAACTGATTAGCAAACTTATTAATAATATCAGGATACTACTTTATAATCTATAACGTGTAGTGGCATGAGCCCCTTATACTTGGGTTAACTTTGGCACCAAGATACCACCTGCCTAAATGGTGATAGAAGATACAAAGTACCCTAAAACAATTTTTTACCCAGTTTTCTATTTAGAACCCTGACTATGGCTAGTTCCATGTCTTTTCCTCTGTGTCCCAGTATTTTACATACTCTGTGGGATGTGATCCTCTGTAACTCCACATTGTGGGATGCAGTTCCTCCTTCCATTTCTCTGTGTTCTCATCTAAGTGGTGCTCACATTTGCTTGCTCCTGAGTGCGCTGTCTCTCTTATCTCTAACCTGGTGTTTGGTTTCTAAGCTTTTTCTTCTATATATATCCTTGGATTCTACAGTGTACTGAAAACAAATTCCTCTGTATTTATTATCTAGCCTTCTTTCAAAAGACAATTATTTCCCAGTAATACTTCCTTCATTTGGCTTTTGCATTCTCTTAACTTTTTTTTTAATGTACTTTTTTGGTTGTTGCCTTCTTTTACATAGTATTGGTATACATTTTTTAAAAATTGGCTTAAATTATATAACTACCCTTTTCCTAGTGTCTATATCACTATTAGTTGAAGTTAAGAATACATTCTGCCTGGGTGTGGTGGCTCATGCCTGTAAACCCAGCAGTTTGATAAGGGGAGGCAGTAGGATTGCTTGAGGCCAGGAGTTCTAGACCAGCCTGGGCAACCCAGTGGGATCCTGTCTCTGAAAAAAAAAAAAATTATGTGTGGTGGCGTGTATCTGTAGTCCTAACTACTTAGATGGCTGAGCCAGGAGGATCTCTTGAGCCTGGGAGTTGGTTGTTGTAGTGAGCTGTGATCATGCCACTGCACTCCACCTTGGGTGACAGAGTAAGACCATGTCTCACAAAAATAAATTAATAAAAAAGAATACATCCCATCTCTGTATTCTTCACAAGATATACCCTCTTGTTCTTCTCCTTACACTCATAGTTACTCTGCCATTTATCTACCTTGTGACCAACATAAGAGATTGTGACCCCTTACAGCTTTATGTCAGTCATCAGAAGAAACTGGTATTTCCAGGTAGTTTCTAATCCTTATTTTCTAATTTTCATGTGGCTCTATGAACAGTGGTGTATACCGTTTTATCCACTGTGCTCATCCCTTTTCCCTACTGTGTTTTTCTTTATGCATATTGCTTACGAGTCTCTAATATTGATTTATTTTACTCATTTATGTGTTTATATTTCGTGTTTAGTAGGTATCTTCACCTACTAAAATATGTTCAACCAGGGGAATGATTTTGGCCTGTTTTGTTCATAGTGCCCAGAATAGAGTATACAGCTAATATAAATTAATTGAATGAATAAATTTTTTTATTGTCTCCAGAATAAGCTGGAATGAATGAATAAATTTATGAAAGCATAAAAGGCGATAGTTCCCTTCTACCATTCTGGGAATAAGACTTAATTTTAACTTTTAAAAATTCACTGGTTTGTTTTTCTTGAGACAGACTCTCACTCTTTTTGCCTGGGCTAGAGTGAGTGCCGTGGCGTCAGCCTAGCTCACAACAACCTCAAACTCCTGGGCTCAGGCGATCCTCCTGCCTCAGCCTCCCGAGTAGCT
>NW_012148452.1:21953-39834 GCF_000956105.1 Propithecus coquereli
GGGTCTCACTCTTGCTCAGGCTGGTCTTGAACTCCTGACCTTGAGTGATCCCCCTGCCTCGGCCTCCCAGAGTGCTAGGATTACTGGCGTGAGCCACCATGCCTGGCCTAAAAATTCAGTTTACATCCATATTGCTTGATGTAATTTCATTGCTGTTTATTTAACCATTTTAGATGAATTATTCTTGTGATATATGTGGTGTTAGGGTATACTATCATCACTTACAATTCTCCGTCTTCCCCATATGGTTTTATGAAAAACTTCAGTTTTTCTTTTCTTTTTTTTTCCTCAGTACTATAGTCTGCTCTGTATGAGTAGAGTTTTTACATTTCATACTAACCTGTGCATTGCTTGCCCTTGGGTCAGATACCTACTCTGGTCTAGGGGGAGGGCCCTCATATGAGCACGATCCATTTAAGACTGTTGGCTTATCGTGGGATGCTGAGTAGGACAGTTCTTTTTAAATCATTTATGGCTGGCAGATCCTTTAATTCTGCAGGTCCGTGGCCTGTTAGGAAACCGGCTGTGAATCACAGGAAACCTGTTAGAAAACTTGAGCTCTGCACCACCTCCCCTACACCCACAACACCCCTAGATCTGTGGAAAAATCGTCTTCCATCAAATCGGTCCCTGGTGTCAAAAAAGTTGGGGACCCGCTGCTTTAATTGACCTGATGGATACAAGTATCATCATATTGCAAAGGAAGAAGCAAATATTTCAAGCTGGGAAGATATCATTGTAGTCAATGTGAAGAATTTTGGGGGTTTAGATGTGTGGAAGAGAGCCAGGTAGATAGAGAACGATGAGTTTTTAAAAAAATCAATAAATGTATATGGACCAGAGTACAAGTTTTGTGAAAGGGGGGAGTATGTAAACTAAAGGTAAGTTAAAAAAAAAACCCACCTGAGTCCGTATCATGGAGGTCTTCATTTGCTTAGATAAATGTTTAGACATTATTCTATCGCAGTGGATGTTACTGAAAGTTGTAGAAAGAGGAATTAAATGATTAGAGATATTGTTTAGGGAGATTACTATGACAAGGTGGACTTTTAAGTTTGTAACTTTTGAGTGTTATATATTAAAATAGATCACAATGGGCTAAAGTCCCCATGCTTATGAGTCTTAATTGTGGACACTCCTCATTATACTCTGTTTCTGATAAATCTTTTTTTTTTTTCAAATGCTCTGACTTCTTCATTCAGAAACATTTATTGATGGTATACTGTGTTCTAGGCACATGCCTAGGGCTTGCAAAATGAATGATATATCATTACTAACTTAAAGATGACAGTCTATTGGAGACTTAGAAAGTTAAAGAAATATTGTAATATTTCAAAAATGTCATTGTTCCTAGGGTTCCATATTGTTCTTTTCTCCTGGTTACATACTCCCTTTCTCTTTTTTTTTTCAGGGTTTGTGATCAGAATTAGGTATATTTCTCTCATGTCAAAACTGTCTTTCTTTCTTTCTTTCTTTCTCTCTTTCTCTCTCTCTCTCTCTCTTTCTCTCTTTCTCTCCTCTCTCTCTTTCTTTCTTTCTTTCTCTCTCTCTCTCTCATCTCTTTATTTCTCTCTCTCTCTCTGTCTCTCTGTCTGTCTCTTTCTTTCTTTTATTGACAGGATCTTGCTCTGTTGCCCATGCTGTAATACAGTGGCCTGATCATAGCTCTCTGTAACCTCGAATTCCTGGGTTCAAGTGATCCTCCTGTCTCAGCCTCTCAAGTACCTGGGACTACAGACGTGTGCCACCAAGCCCAGCTAATTTTTAATTTTTTTTTTTAGAGACAGGGTCTTGCCATGTTGCCCAGGGTGCTCTTGAAATCCTGGCCTCAAGAATCCTCCCACTTCAGCCTCCCAAAGTGCTGGGATTACAGGTGTGCGCCACTGTGCCCAGCCTAAAATTGTTTTTCTGTCAGTATGGTGGAATGTCTATACACACAGGTGTCCCCATCAATTTCCTGTGTTTAATAGTATCACCAAGTTCTCATTCACATTGGCTCAAAACTTAAATGTTGAAAACAATCTGTATTCTGCTGTTGTTGGGTAGAGTATTGTATAAATGTGAAGCTCTTGTTGGCTTATGGTGTTGCTGAGTTCTGTATGATTTTTTTGTCTAGTCTTTCTATCAATTGTTGAGAGAAGCATGTTGAAGTCTCTTCTGTTGTAATTGTGAATTTGTCTATTATCTCTTTCAGTTCTACCTGTTTTTGCTTCACATGTCTTCCAGCTCTGTTGTTTGGTATATATGCATTTAGAGTTGATGTGTCTTTTTCTTGTATTGACCCTTTTATATTATTTTCCTCTCTGTCTTTGCTCATTATCTTACTTGAAGTCTACCTCATCTGATCTTAATCTGACAGGCACCCCTGCTTGCTTGCTTGCTTTCTTTCTCTCTTCTGCAAATTTATATAACATGAAATTTACCGTCTTAAACTGTATAATTCAGTAGCATTTGCTACATTCAGAATGTTGTGTAACCATTACCTCTGAGGAAAAAACATTTTCCTCACATCAAAGGAAAATCCCATACCCATTAAGCAGTCACTCCCCATTTCCTCCTCCTCCCAGCCATTGGCAACCACCAATCTTTCCGTCTCTTTGGATTTTTCTCTTCTCAATACTTCATATAAATAGATTCATACAATATGTGACCTTTTGTATCTGGCTTCTTTCATATAGCGTAATGTTTTTGAGGTTCATCCATGTTGTAGCATGTGTCAGTTCTTTATTCCTTTTTATGGCCAAATAATACTACATAGTATGTATAAACTACAACTTGTTTATCCATTCATTTGTTGAAAGACATATGGGTGTTTCCATTTATGGTTATTATGAATAATGCTGCTATGAACATTCATGTACAGGTTATTTTATTTTTTAGAGACAGCATTTTGCTTTATCTCATAGGCTGGAGTGAAGTGGTGTGATCATAGCTCATTGTAACCTTGAACTCCTGGGCACAAAGAATCCGCCTGCCTCAGCGTCCAAGTAGCTAAGACAACAAGTGTGCACTACTACCACATTTGGCTAATTAAATTTTTTTTTTTTTTTTTTAAGAAACAAGGTCTTGCTATGTTGGTCAGGCTGGTCTCAAACTCCTGAGCTCAAGTGATCCTCCTGCCTTTGGCCTCCCAAAGTGCTAGGATTACAGGTGTAAACCACCACACCTGGTCTATGTACAAGTTTTTATGTGGACATGTGCTTTCTTTTCTTTTGGGTATATACCTAGGAGAAATGATGGGTCATATGGAAATTCTCTGTTTAACTTTTTGAGGAATTGCAAAGCTGCTTTCCATGGGAACTGCACAGTTTTATATAATATAGTCTTTGTTTTTTTTTTAAATTTTTTACAATCTTTTAAATATTATAAACGGGGTCTCGCTCTTGCTCAGGCTGGTCTCGAATTCCTGAGCCCAAGCAATCCTCCGGCCTCGGCCTCCCAGAGTGCTAGGATTATAGGCATGAGCCACCGCGCCCGGTCTATATAATATATTCTTACCAGCAGAGGACCAGAGTTCCACTTTTTCCACATCCTCACCAATACTTGTTGTTTTTCTGATTTTTTTTATTTATTATTATTACCAACCTAGTGGGTGTGAAGTTGTATCTCATTGTGGATTTGATTTGCATTATCCTAATGATTAATGATGTTGCGCATCTTTCATATACTTGGTGGCCATTTGTATATTGTCTTTGGAGAAATGTCTATTCAAGTCCTTTGTCCATTTTAAAAATTGGAATGTTTGGCTTCTTGTTCAATTATAAGAATTCTCAATGTATTTTAGATACTAGACACTTATACATTATTTGCAAATGTTTTCTCACACTTTGTTGTTGCCATTTTACTTTCTTGATTATGTCCTTTGACATACAAAAGTTTTAAAATACTGACATAGTCAAATTTATCTACTTTTTATTTTGGTATTATGTCTAAGAATCTATTGCCAAATCCCAGGTCAGGAAGATCTATCTCTTTGCTTTCTCCTAAGAGTTTTATAGTTTTATCTGTTTTATTTAAGTCATTATAATCATTTTGAGTTGAGAGACGGTGTTTTACTTTTTTCTTTTGCAGATGAATATCCGCATGTCCCATCATGATTTGTTGGAAAGACTGTTCTTTCTCCATTGAATGGAGTTGGCACCATTTTCAAAAGTTAATTTATCGGTTGTATGGGTTTATTTCTGGACTGTAAATTCTATTCCATTGGTCTGTATGTCTAATGTTATGCCAGTTTTACAGTGTTTTGATTACTATAGCTTTTTTGTAAGTTTCGAAATTTGAGTCCTCCAAATTTATTCTTTCCCATTTTTGGTTAGGCTATTTCAGACCCCTTGCAATTTGATTTGCTTTTAGAATTGGCTTTTTCATGTAAAAAGAGCCATTGGAATTTTGGCAGAGATTATATATATTGCTATTATAAGTGTTGTCATTTGTCTTTTAGATTGTTCCCTGCTAGGGTTTGCATGTTGATCTTGTTCCCTGCAACTTTATTGAAGTTATCAGCTCTAGTACTTTTTGTGGATTTTCTGGGGTTATCTGTATATAGGATCATGTAATCTTTGAACAGGGATAATTTCATTTCTTTCCAGTGTGGATACCTTTTATTTCTCTTTATTGCATAATTGCTTTGGCTAAATGTTTCTGTACAATGAATAATAGTGGGCATACTTGTCTTCTTCCTGATCTTACTGGGAAAACTTTTAGTCTTCCTTTATTGAATATGATGTTAGCTGTGGATTTTTTATGTTTGGAAGTTTCCTTCTATTTCTAGTTTCCTGTGTGTTTTCATAATGACAAGATGTTGAATTTTGACAAATGCTGTTTTCTGCCATCAGTTGAAGTGATCATGTAGGGTTTTTCCCCCTCATTTATTAATGTGATGCATTACATTGATTGATGTGATTTAGAACCATCCTTGCATTCCTGGGATAAATCCCACTTGGTCATGGTATAATAAACCTTTGAATATGCTGTTGGATTCAGTTTACTAGTATTTTGTGGAAGATTTTCTCATCTATATACACAAGGGATAAACTGGTTTGCAGTTTTCTTGTAGTGTGTTCTTTTCACCTTGTTATCAAGGTAATGCTGGCTCATAGGATGAATTAAGAAATGTTCCCCATCTTCAATTTTTTGGAAGGGTTTGCGAAGGGTTAGTGCTAATTCTCCTTTAACTCTGGTAGAATTCACTAGAGAAGCAACTGATCTTGGACTTTTCTTTGTTGGGAGGTTTTCAAATGCTAATTCATTCTCTTTATTTACTATAGGTATGTTTAGATTTTGTATTTCTTCTTGAATCAGTTTTGGTAATTTGTATTTTTCCTAGAATTTTGTTGATTTTGTCTAGATTATCTAATTTATTTCTGTTTAATCTTTTTATTTCTGTTAGGTCACTAGTAATGTACCCATTTTCACTTCTAATATTATTTGCATATTCTCTCTTTATTTCTAGCTAAAGATTTTTGAATTTTATTGATGTTTTCAAAGAACTTTTCTCGATTCTCTTTGTTGTTTTTATAGTCTCAATTTCTTTTATATCTGCTCCAGCTTTTATTATTTCCTTCCTTCTGCTTGCAGAGTGTATAGTTTGATCTTCCTTTTCTAGTTCCTTAAGTGTCATCAGTCAAGTGTTTATCTCAAATCAAGCATTGACTTGAGATCATTTTTAATGTAGGGGTTTATACCTGTAAATTTTGCTGTGAAGTACGGTTTTTGATACATCCCATAAATTTTGGTTTGGTGTGTTTTTCATTTGTCTTGAAATTTTTTCTAATTTCCTTTGTGATTTTTCTTTGACCTATTGGTCATTTAAGAGTGTGTTGTTTTATTCTACGTATTTGTGAATTTCCAGTTTTCCTGCTGTTTTTGTTTGCTAATTCATTCTGTTGTGATTAGAGAAATTGTTTTCATTATTTTAAAGTTTATCTACACTCTTTTTATGTCCTAACACATAGTGCATCCTGGGCAGTGTTCTATTTGCACGTAGGAGAATTTGAATTCTGCTTTTGCTTGGTGGAGTCTTCTATAAGTTGTTTCGCTCTAGTTGACTTAAGGTGTTGATCTTAGGTTGTATGCATTTTTCTTTATTCTTTCTCTTTCTGTTCCTCCAATGGGTTATTTTGGTTTTCTTATTTTCAAGTTTGCTGATTCTTTCTTATGCTTATTAAGATATATTTTTGAATCCCTCCAGTGAATTTTTTATTTCAGCCATTCTCTTCAGTTGCAGAATTTCTATTTGGTTCCTTTTTTAATAATGTCAAGTTTTATTATTGATATTCTCAGTTTGTTCACTTACTGTTTGCCTCATTTCCTTTAGTTTGTAGTTTGTTTTAGGTCTTCGAGCATTTTTAAGGCAGCTGATTTAAAGTGTTTGTATTTTAAGTACAATGTCTGGGTTGCCTCAATGACAACTTATTTTCAACTTATTTTAATACCTTTGAATGGGATATTCTTTTATGTTTCTTTGTATGCCTTGTAGTTTTTTTGTTGAACAGTGGATATTTTGAATATTGTAATGTGGCAATTCTGAACATCAGATTCTCTTTCTTTACTGGGGTCTGCTGTTGCTTGTTTAGGTCTGCAACCAACTGTTGTTTAGTAACTTTTCCAAACTATTTTTTTGAAGACTGTTGTAATGTGTGAACACTTGAAATCTCTATTCTGTTATCTCAGCCATCAGCCAGTGACAGGACAGAGATCCCCTCCCCTCCCCTCAGAGATTTTCTTAATCAGCAGGAGCCAAAAAGGAAACAAAAATACTTTGGTGTTTGTAGATTGACTTTCCCCTGAGGCAGTCCTTGAATGTGTGTAATGGTGCCGCCTACAACTCTGCCTTATTCTTCACTTCCTTTTCGAGCTGACCCAAAGGCTCAGCCAGAGGTGCAAACCGAGGGTCTGTGCAGTTTTTCTTTGAGCAAGTATTTGGCCCTGGGCATGAGTATTATATTTTTTATTTGCCAATATATTAGCCAGTGTATGTATACACTTAGATACAAACACACACATACACACACGCACACTTTATTTTAAGGAATTGGTTTATGTGATTTTGTGGGCTGGCAAGTAAGAAGTAAGACAGCCTGGTAAGCTAGAAGGCTGGAAACTATCAGAGAAGGATTGATGCTGCAGTCTTGAGGCATAATTTTTTTTATAACATGTAATTCCATAAATTGAATTTCCATGTTCAGTTATTTTTATCTGCTATCTTCCTTTTATATCTTTAATTCATTTCATTTTCATTCTGGAAATGTTTATCCTCTATTTCACAGATTCAGTTTTCTGCATGAAGAAGTCTATTTACAGCTTCATGCATACTTTCTATTTTCATTATTGCTTTTTTTTTTGTGGAGGAGGAAGGGTGGAAAAGGAGAGTAAAAGACTTGGGTGAGTGTTTATATAAAGTTTATGAAGAGATTTATTTCTGGGGAAGCTACAATTCCAGCTTATAGCTCAGATTCAGCTGCAAGTGGTACATCTATTGTTTTTAACAAATATTCCAATTGAAGTTATAGTAAAGATTCAATGAGTCATTTGTAAGAACTCATTTTCCTTTTGTAGTTCTTTTCAAACAAATGTTATTCCATGGGATGGATATTCAATTTCTCTGCAGCTAATTTCTATGTCACATGACCAGCCATGACTGCCTCATATCCTGGGCAAAGACGAACTGGTCAATACACTTCTTGGGGATGAATTAATCATGCTGCCAGCTGCACTTGCTCAGCTTCGTAGTCATGTGGCTCAGAAGAAAGTGTAGTGCTTTTTTTTGCTTGTGAAAGTCCAGTTGTTTCAGTACCATTTGTTAAAAAGACTATCCTTTTCTCATTGAATTGCCTTTGCTTCTTTGTAAAAGTCAGTTGCCTGATTTGTGTAATCTGTTGCTGGGTTCTCTATTCTGTTCCTTTACATTTCCCTATTCCTTCATCAATACCATACTATCTTGATTATTGTATCTTTATAGTAAGCCTTGGATGCCAGGTAGTGTCAGTTTTCAGACTCATCTCTTCTCCTTCAATATCACGTTGGCTATTTTGGGTCTTTGGCATTTCCATATAAACATTAGGGTCAGTTTGTAGATACCCCCAAAATGTCTTGCTGAATTTTGAAAAAATCCAATACTCATTCATGATAAAAGCTCTGAGAAAGCAAAGAATAGAGGGGAACTTCCTCAATTTGATAAGAAATATCTTCAAGAAATCTACAACTAACAACTTACTTAATGGTAAAAAATATGTACTTTCCTCCTAAGATCAGGATCAATGCAAGGATGTCCACTCTCACTATTCCTAATGGTAGTCCTATCTAATATAATAAGAAAAGAAAAGGAAATTAAAGGCATACAGATTGTGAAGGAAGAAATAAAACTGTTATGAAATTTTATTTTCTTTTATTTTTTTTTTTGAGACAGAGTCTTGCTTTGTTGCCCGGGCTAGAGTGAGTGCCGTGGCTTCAGCCTAGCTCACAGCAACCTCAAACTCCTGGGCTCAAGCAATCCTCCTGCCTCAGCCTTCCGAGTAGCTGGGACTACAGGCATGCGCCACCATGCCCGGCTAATTTTTTTCTATATATTTTTAGCTGTCCAATTAATTTCTTTCTATTTTTGGTAGAGACGGGGTCTCGCTCTTCCTCAGGCTGGTCTAGAACTCCTGAGCTCAAACAATCCACCCGCCTCGGCCTCCCAGAGTGCTAGGATCACAGGCGCGAGCCACCGCGCCCAGCCTGAAATTTTATTTTTTATTATTTTAAAAGTTAATAGAATTTTTTAGGGCAGTTTAGGTGTATAAAAAAATTAACCAGAAAGTAATATTCCCGTATATCTCCTTGTTCTTCCACATCCACACTTTCCCCTATCATTAACATGTTGCATTAGAGTGTCTAGTACATTTGTTACAGTTGATCAGCTGATATTGATACAACTAATGTCATAGTATATTATAGTTCCTTTTGTGAGTTGTACATTCTATGGGTTTTGAGAAATGTGTACTGCCATGTATTCTACCGTTACAGTATCATACAGAGTAGTTTCCCTGCCCTAAAAATCCCCTGTACTTGACCTATTCATTCTTTTTTCCTTTTCCCTATCCCCTGGCACCGCTGATCTTTTTACTGTCTCCCTGGTTTTGTCTTTTCCATAACATCATTTATTTAGAACCGTACAGTTTGTAACCTTTTCTAACTAAATTCTTTCACCTAGCAATATTCATTTAGGATTCCTGTACTTCATTTTCTGGCTTGGTAGCTCATTTCTTTTTATTACTGAATAGTATTTTTACTAGCAACAAAAAGTGAAATATTAATACTTAGGTATAACACAAATAAAAGATCTGTATGAGTAAAATGACAAAATGCTGATGTATGAAATCAAAGAAGATGTTGATATATTTCTTCTTAACTTGATTTATACATTCAGTGCAATGCCTGTCAAAATACCAGCAAGTTATTTTGTGATATGTACTAACTAATTCTAAAGTTTATATGGAAAGACAGTGCTCCTAGAAGATAACATAGAAGATCTAGTTTTGGGTTTGGCAAAGTCTTCATAGCTACAACACCAAAAACACAATGCATGAAAGAAAAAATTGATAAGTTGGACCTCATTAAAATTAAAAACTTCTGCTCTGTGAAGATGACTTCAAGAGAATAAGAAGACAAGCTGCAAATGGGGAAAAATATTTGCAAGAGACATGTCTGATTAAATATTACCTAAAACATACAAAAACTCCTAAAACTCAACAGTAAGAAAATGAACAACCCTATTAAAAAACAGGCAAGAAACCTGAGTAAAGAAGATATACACATGGCAAATAAGCATATGAAAGATGCTCAATATCATATGTGACTGGGGAATTTCAAACCAAAAAAACAAATAGATACCACATTTTAAAAGGGATAAAATCCAAAACACTGACAACACCAAATGCTGATAGAGATGTGGAGCAACAGGAATGCTCATTCATTGCTACTGTTATAAGCAATGAATGCAAAACCATACAGGCACTTTGGAATACAATTTGGCAGTTTCTTACAAAACGAAACATACTAATACCATAAGATTAGCCAATTATCTTCCTTGCTGTTTACTCCAATGAGATGAAACTTTTGTTCTCAGAAAAACCTGTACAGGGATGTGTATAGCAACTTTATTCATAATTGCCAAAACTTGAATGCAATCAAAATGTCCTTCAGCATGTGAATGGATAAATAAACATTGGTACATCCTAAGAGTGAAATATTAATTAGTGTTAAAAAGAAATGAAATATCCAGCCATGAAAGACATGGAGGAACCTTAAATATGTATTACTCAGTTAAAGAAGCCAATCTTAAAAGGCTACATACTGTATGGTTCCAACTATATGATAAAATCATGGAGATAGTAAGTTGAAAAGTTATGTCCACACAACCCACACATGAATATGTATAGCAGCTTTATATAGTTGCCAAAACTTATAAACAACCAACTTATGTCTTTCACTAGGTGAATGGATTAATAAACTGGTATATTCATAAAACGGAATATTATTCTCATTTATTTTCGGTGAGATTTTTTTGTTATCTTCATGTTACCTTCTAATTCTGTCGGTTTGTGTGCCAGTTGCATGTGTAGCTTTATACTGCTAAACTGTTGTCCAGGTGACTGTTCCATTTTATATTCCCACCAGCAATGTGTGAGTGATTCTGTTTCTCTTCATTTTACCAGCATTTGTCGTTACTATTTTTAAATTTTTATCAATTTTCATAGGTGTTTAGTAACTTCTCTTAGTGGTTTTGCATATCCTTTATGGCTAATCACGCATCTGTATAATCTCTTTCATGAAATATCTGTGCTTATTTACTTTGTTAAGAGAAGGCAATGTCTGAGGTTGGCATGACACTATTTGATTATATAGATTATAATGAAGACACAATCTCCTAGTTATTTTTCATTCATTTATTTATTTTTGAAACAGAGTCTCTCTCTTAGTGCAGTGATGTCATCATAGCTCACTGCAACCTCAATCTCCTGGGCTCAAGTGATCCTCCTGCCTCAGCCTCCTGAGTAGCTGGGATTACAGGTGCATGCCACCAGGCCCAGCTAATTTTTTCTATTCTTAGTGGAAATGGGGCCTCGCACTTTCTCAGGCTGGTCCTGAACTCCTGAGCTCAAATGATCTTCCCGCCTTGGCCTCCCAGAGTGCTAGGATTGCAGACGCGAGCCACCATACCCTGCCATCAATCTCCTAGTTATTTATTAGTGGGAGAAAGAGTAAGAGATTATTTGAGGAGTAGGTTTATAGGTTTTCAGAATTTAACCTGAATTTCAGAATTAAGGCCTGAATTTAAGACATATATGATATGGGAATTTAAAAACATTTTAGGTAAATATAATTAGTTTGTCTAGTATGTTCTAAAACTATAGATTCATTGAGATAAAAATGTTTAGTGATTCTTGCTGATGTTTGTCTTCTATATTTATAATATTTTTAATATTTTTCCTTTTAAGAAATCTAGTTAAAATATTTTGTTTTATAGTTTATGATTGCTTAATTTATCCTTTTCATTTTTAATAAATGAAGCTTTTTTTGAAATTTGTTCTTTAAATAGTAGTAATCAACTTTCTTCACTGAAATGAATTCACTGTGTAAATTCCATAGCGTTGGCTGTTGTAATATATCAAAATGAGGGCTTTTCCCTCTCTAATAAAGTCTTAATAACTTCCTTTGTGGGTATGGGTCAGATTTACAGCAGGTAACAGAGTGTTCTGATAAAAATTTTCAGCACACATGCTCACTAACTTAATATAAAACAAGTTACTTAGAAAAAAGATCTGTTAAGGAGAATTTGCATTCATTTCTATTTTATATTTATCATGAAAAGTACAATATACCTTTATTATTCATTTTAATATGTATGTATGAAATTGTGCCTAGGCACTAATTAGAAGTTTTTAAACAACCATTCCAGTAATAAAAATTGCATCATTCCTGTTTTTCCTATGTCCTTTGCTTGTAATAGATTCATTACATTCTAAAACTTGTCTCTCAAAATTTCTTCTAGGTACTTTTCCCCCTTAAGCTGTTAAGTTTATCTTTAACATGAAGTCATAGCTCTATGTTTAAATGTCAGACATACACCTTTAAAAATATTAGTCCATTAGAGCTCTGTAGAAATCAGATGAAAATTGTATTCCATATACAACTTTCTTGTGGCATTATACACCATTTGTGTCTTATATAATAGAGTAGAAAGTAAAAGCTTGTTTCATGTCTATATATTTCAGTGTAACACCTTATGGGGCATGCATACTGATTATTTTATGGAGAGGTTTCTCATTAGCCTGCCCAGGAGGAAAATTAAGATTGTCTTGTGATGTTCGGTGGAAATGGTCTCAAGGCTTTTCGAAAGAGAAAACAGAGAACAAAAGGATATGTTGGACATGCACATGACTGTGTTACTGGCAGGAAGCATGCTGACTCCTTTGTGAATATGTGAATTTGTGAAGACTTATTTTAAAGAATGATGTTTCCCTGTTAGTCATTGAATGGGAAGTTTTTTCCCATATATAGATAGAATTTTTAGTTCTGACAAATTTTATGTTCAGTTAGCTATAAACTGAGCCTTCATAGCATTTGTTTTGTCTATTTCTAATGATGGCTTTTTACAGGAAGACTCTCGGTTGTGACATTGTATGGATGATGCCAGTGAAGTGATCGGAATTCCGGTATCTAGTGTCTTATAGCCATAATGAGCTCCTAATTGGAGGTGACAAGCTGTTTTTTCCCTCCTAGTTGGTTGGGCAAAATGTTAGATTTCATTCATTATTAACTCATTCCTTATCAGTAGATGACTAGATTAATTTGTAGGAAACATTAAGAATTTTTGCCTTGTGTCAATTTTAGAGATTGAAGTTCAGGCTTTTACAAGATTCTCCTCCACCTCCAGCTGTTCTGTTGTATACAGTTGGGTAAATACCCACCATAACAATGATACATTTCCATCACTCCAAAAGTTTTTCATGCCTCTTGGCACTCTATACTTTCCCTCTGTCCCTTTCCCCTGGCAACTACTAATCTGCTTCCTACTATTATACTTCTGCCATTTTTTTTTTAGCTTTTCTTTCTTTCTTTTCTTTCTTTTCTTTCCTTCCTTCCCTTCCTTCCCTCCCTCCCTCCCTTTTTTTTTTTTTTTGAGACAGAGTCTCACTCAGTTGCCCAGGCTAGAGTGCCATGGCGTCAGCCTAGCTCACAGCAACCTCAAACTCCTGGGCTCAAGTGATTCTTCTGCCTCAGCCTCCCGAGTAGCTGGGACTACTACTAGTGCAAGCCACCACACTCGGCTAATTATTTCTCTTTTGTTTTTTAGCTTTTCATAGAAAGACTCATACAATATGTAGATTTTATGCAGGCCTCCTTGTCATGGTTTTGAGATTCATCTCTGTTTTACAGATAATTTGTTCTTTTTAATTGTTGAATACTATTCCTTAGCATTAATATGTCGATTTACTCATGGATGGACATTTAATAGTTTCTAGGTTTGTAAAATTATGAATGATAAAATACTCAGCCGTGACATATGGGAAAGATATGTTTAATATTTTAAGAAACTGGTAAACTATTTTTCTAAGTGGCTGTAGCATTTGGCATTCCCAGCAGTAATGTGTGAGAGTTTCAATTACTTTGCATTCTTGCCACCACTTTGTGTTACCAGATTTTAAAATTTTAGTTATTCTAGTGGATGTAGTGGTATCCCTTGGTGATTTCAATTTGCACTTCCCTGATAGTTAGTTATGCTGAACATATATTTTCATGTGCTTAGTTTTTATCTCTATATCTTCTTTGGTCAAGTGTCTTTTTTTTAATATTATAGCACTTTTTATGTGCTGTGTGCATCATTATTATTGAGTTATAACTAAGAATTATTATTTTTATTTTGGACACAAACCCTTTGTCAGGTGTGTGTTTTACAAATATTTCCTCACAATATGTTGCTTGGTTTTACATTTTCTTATTTCTGTCTGTTAAAAAGTAAAAGTTTTAAATATTGATAAATTATATTTTGTCAATTATACCTACTTTCATGCATTGCTTTTCCTGTTTAAGAAATAGGTTGCAAAGATTTTTCTCCTATATTTCATTCTAGATATTGTATAGTTTTGGCTATTGTATTTTGAGACCTATCATCTGTTTCAAGTTAATTTTTGTGTATAAGTTGGGGGCCATTTAATTTTTTCAAACACAATCTGGTTTTCTTTTAGCACTGTCTTTATCATTTAATTACATTAATAGTGTAACTTCGATCAAAATCAATTGGCCATACAAATGTGAATTTATTTCTGGACTCTCTATTCTGTTTCCTTGGTATATATTTCTATGCTTACACTAGTACTATACTGTCCTGATTATTGTAGCTTTATAAGTCTCATGTATGTATGTACTGGCATACCTTGGAGATATTACAGGTTGAGTTCTAGACCAGTAATGCAAATATTGTAATAAACTAAGTCACGTAAAGTTTTTGGTTTCTCTTAGTGCACATAAGAGGTATGCTTTACTTTACTGTAGTCTGTTAAGTATGCAATAGCATTATGTCTAAAAAATGTACATACCTTAACTAAAAATACTTTATTGCTAAAAATTGCTAATGATCATCTGAGCCTTCAGTGAGTCATAATCTTTTTGTTGGTGGAGAATTTTTCCTTGATGTTAATGGGTGCTGACGGATTGGGGTGGTGGTTGCTGAAGGCTTGGGCAGGTGTGGCAATTTCTTAAAATAAGACAACAATGAAGTTTGCCGCGTTGAATGACTCTTCCTTTCATGAAAGATTTCTTTGTAGCATGCAATGCTGTTTGATAGCATTTTACTGACACTAGAATGTCTTTCAAAATTGGAGTCAATCCTCTTAAACTCTGCCGCTGCTTTATCAATTAAGTTTATGGAATATTCTAAATCCCTTGTTGTCATTTCAACAATGTTCACAGCATCTTCACTGTGAGTAGCTTCCATCTCAGGAAGCCACTTTCTTTGCTCATCCTTAAGAAGCACCTCCTCATCTCTTCAAGTTTTATCATGAGATTGCAGGAATTCAGTCTTATCTTCAGACTCCACTTCTAGTTTTCTTGCTATTTCCAGCACATCTGAAGTTATTTACCCCACTGAAGTCTTGAACTCTTCAAAGTCATCCATGAGAGTTGGAATCAGCTTCTTGCTGTCAATTCCTGTTAATGTTGATATTTTGACCTCCTCCCATGAATCACGAATGTTCTTAATGACATGTATAATGGTAAATCCTTTCCAGAGGTTTTCAATTTACTTTGCCCAGATTCATCAGGGGAATCACTATTTATGGCAGCTATAGTGTTACAAAATGTATTTCTTGGTTACGGGCCCAGCACGCTCCCGCTGCACCACTCTGCTTGCAAAATGTATTTCTTAAATAATAAGACTCGAAAGTTGAAATTACTCCTTAATCCATAAGCTGCTGAATAGGTATTGTTTTAGCAGTTGTGAAAACAGCATTAATCTCCTGGTACATCTCCATCGAAGCTCTCGTGTGACTACATACATTGTGAGTGAGCAGTAATACTTTGAAAGGAATCTTTTTTTCTGAGCAGTAGGTCTCAACACCGGGCTTAAAATATTTAAGTAAACGATGCTGTTAAGAGATATACTGTCATCCAGGCTTTCTTGTTCCATTTATAGAGCACAGGGAGAGTAGATTTAGCATATTTCTTAAGGGCTCTAGGATTTTTGGAATGGTGAATGAGCATTGACTTCAACTAAAAGTTACTAACTGCATTAGCCCCTAACAAGACAGTCAGCCTGTCCTTTGAAGCCAGGTATTGACTTCTCTCTAGCCGTGAAAGTCCTAGATGGCAGCTTCTTCTAATAAAAGGCTGTTTTCATCTACATTGAAAATCTGTTGTTTAGTGTAGCTACTTTCATCAATTATCTTAGCTAGATCTTCTGGATAACTTGTTGCAACTTCTACATCAGCACTTGCTACTTCACTTTGCACTTTTACGTTATAGAGAGGGCTTCTTTCCTTAAACCTTATGAACCAATCTTTGCTAGCTTCCAACTTTTCTTCTGCCCTTGCTCACCTCTCTCAGCCTTCACAGAATTAAAGAGAGTTAGGTCCTTTCCCTGGAATAGGCGTTGGCTTAAGGGAATGTTGTGGCTGGTTTGATCTTCTATCGACTCTGTTGAAACTTTCTCCTCATCAGCAATAAAACTGTTATGCTTTCTTCTCTTCTGTGTGTTCACTTTTAATTCCCTTCAAGAATGTTTCTTTTACATTCATGACTTGGCTGCTTGGCTCAGGAGGCCTAGCCTTTAGCCAGTCTTGGCTTTTGACATGCCTTCCTCATTAAGCTTAATTATTTCTAGTGTTTGATGTAAAGTGAGAGGATGGGCAACTCTTCCTTTAACTTAAACGCTTAGAAGCCATTGTAGGGTTTTTAATTGGCCTAATTTCAATATTGTTGTGTCTCAGGGAATAGGGAGGGACACTTGAGGAGAGGGGGAGAGAGACATGATGGGAGGAATGGCTGGGCAGTTGAGCAGTCAGAACACATACAACATTTGCCGAATAAGGTTTCTGTCTCATATGGGCATGGTTCGTGCCACCCCAAAACAATTACAATAGTAACATCAAAGAGCACTAATCACAGACCACTATAACAGATATAATAATAATGAAAAAGTTTGAAATATTGCAAGAATTACCAAATGTGACAGAGAGACACTAAGTGAGCACATGCTGTTGAAAAAAATGATGTGCCAACAGACTTGCTTGATGGAAGGTTTCCAGAAACCTTCAATTTGTAAAAAATAATATCTGCTAAGCACAATAATGCAAAGTACAATAAATGAGATATGCTTGTATATAAGAATCATGTTATGTAAATTTTATAAAGATTTTAATATTTGCTTGTCATTGTCTTTAAAAAGGCCTAATAGGATTTTTTTTTTTAAGCCAGTCAAATTTAGCAGTGGGGGCCTAATAGGATTTTGATTGTGATTATTAAACATCTTGATCAGTATGGGCAGACTTGACATGTTAGGAATATCATCACTCCCAATCCAAGAACATGGTATTTATATTTATTTA
Source organism: Propithecus coquereli (assembly GCF_000956105.1). Taxonomy (NCBI): domain Eukaryota; kingdom Metazoa; phylum Chordata; class Mammalia; order Primates; family Indriidae; genus Propithecus; species Propithecus coquereli. The sequence continues at coordinate 39,041 of NW_012148452.1, forward strand.
GGTCTTTGATTTTTTTCATCTGCATTTTATGGTTTTTAGCATACAAATCTTGCATGTATTTTGTTAGACTTATGTAAAAGTATGTAATATTTTCATGCTATTGTAAATAATTCTTTCAAATTGTTCATTTCTATGCAATAATATGATTGTACGTATAGACTTTGAATTCTGCAACCTTGGTAAATTCACTTAGTTCTGGTAGTTTCTTAAGAGATTCTTTGGGATTTTCTACATAGATAATGTTATCAATAAGTTTTATTCATGAATAGATAATGTTATCTGTGTTGGTTTTATTTCTACCTTTTTCTCTGTATGCTTTAAATTTCTTTATCTGCCCTTACCGCACTAGCTAAGATAATTTATATAATGTTGAATAGGAGTGGTAAAAGCAGACAGCTTTCCCTTATTCCTGATGTTGTAGGGAAAGTGACTTATGAGGAAAGCATTTATTGTATCTGTAGATTTTTTTTTTAATAGAGTGCTAGGAATATAGGGGTGAGCCACCCTGCCCAGCCTCTGGTAGATTTTTGATGAGGTTTTTAACTATCAATGTAGAGAGTCTTTCAGGCTATAGTATTTACTTTCATTTATTTAGCTTTTTAATTAAAAAACGATTTTATTCTTTCTTGTGTGAATATATTACAAATCTTTCCTTAAATTTATTCCAAGGTATTCAATGTTTTTGATATTTTTAATGCCACTTTATATGATATTATTTTAAAATTTCACTTTCTAATTGTTTTTAATTTACAAAAACATAGGTGATGTTTGCACATTAACCTTATATCTAGTGA
>NW_012148452.1:40320-48084 GCF_000956105.1 Propithecus coquereli
GTCCTTCCATACTCTATTGAATAGAAGTATTGATAATAAATATTTTTGTCTAGTTCCTGATTTTTGAGTTGGACCTTTCCATATTTTGCAAACGTTTACTAGTTTTTGTTTGTTAGTTTTAAGGTTGGTACCCTTTGTCAGATTAAGGAAATGTTATCATGAATGTGTTTTAAATTTACCAAATGCTTTTCTACATCTATTGACATGATATCATATCATTTTTCTTTCTTTTTTGTTTTTGTTTTTTTTCTTTGGTGCTCTGGTGCTGGAAATCATTTGTCTTTTTTCCCCTGAATTTTGCATTCCTGAAATAAATTGATATAAAATAAGGGATGTATTGTGATCATCTTTTTTTGTAAGGTTTGAATCAATTTACTAATGTCATATTAATATGGGGTTTGAATATTATGTTAATAAGAAAATGTAGAGGTTAATGGCCTTTCCCCTTTTAAAAAATAATGTTTTTTTTTTCCTTCTTTTAGCACAAGCCCACCTTACTGCTGTGTGGATTTATATTCACTTCGTACTGGGGAGATGGTCAAGTCCATTCAGTTTAAGACATCTATTTATGATCTCCACTGCAACAAACGGTAAGCATTTTTTCATGTTTCCGGTGTAATAAGTAACAAGAAGCGTGCTCTCCTGGGCATGGAGAGTTCTACCAATTTCATTGACTAACTTAGATTTATTAAAAAAAAAAATTTCAAGAAAACACCTTCTAAATTCTGTCTAGTGAAATATATTCAAACTTCCAGTCTTGACCCATTAGGAAATTGTGAATTTAGTATAGTGGAACATAACCAGCATTTGTAAAACAAAATGGAAAAGAATAGAAAGTATCTGAGCAAACATAGAAAGATTAAGTATTGTTCTGAGAAAGCTTTTTATATATATGACATAGCTTTTTTAATATGTATAATGTGTATGCTTTATATGTGTTTACTGGTTTATGATGTGAAATATAATTTTGCTGTGAGGACTCACCAAAACTTTTGAAAAGCGTGTTTCTGAACTGTTAAAAAATGCTTTAAAATATTTTTTATTCCTTCATGTTTCACAACAGAGCTAAAACAGGGACTAGAATGATTTTTATCCTTTAAAATTTATTTTGTTTAATTGCTGGAAAAATATTCAGATCTAGGTTGAACTTCTACCTGACCTGAAATTATGACAAGTTAACCATAGAACATTGTAGGAGAAAGGAACCATAGGAATCTTCTACTATTTAGCACTTTACTTTTACATTTGAGAAAACCAAATTCCTAGGTTGGTAAATATCTTGATTATTAGCTCTTAGATACAAAGTATAAATCTTCCATGTCTTCAAAATGCAAACACCTGAACCAGAAAATGAAATATTTTATCTCATTTCAATAAATTTAAGTGAATTGAATTAAATGAATTGGGAAGCTGAGGCAGGAGGATTGGTCCAGCCCAAGAGTTTGAGGTTACAGTGAACTATGACACCACCACTGCACTCTAGCCAAGGCAACAGAGTAAGACCCTGTCTCAGAAAAAGCAAGCAATTAAGAAAGAACAAACATAAATGTACTAGAAATCAGAAAAACAACAAAAAACTCTTCCTCTTATTTGTTTAAAATGTTTGTTCAGTTTTTAATTAAAGAAGAAATTAAAACTATAATTGGATATCATCCAAAAATTAATAGCAAAATACAGTAGCTTAAGGTACTTCATAAAAATATTTATGGTTCCCCACAGATAAATGTAGTCACTTATATCTGAATTGCTTTTCATTTTCTAAAAAGCATGCAGATCAATAACTGGAACATACAATATCACCTGTAGCCCCTAGTTAATTCATAACTACACAAGAGTGAATATTGCAACTTGAAATTCAGATTTGAAGCCAGTAGAGCTTGCAAGAGGTGACATGGCAGAGAGTGTGGAAGAAAGGAGAATATGGTGAGAATTCATTGATGCAGAAGGGACATAGCTAAACTATGATTTAGTCCTAAATGCATAGGTCAGGGAATCATTAGAGACCTAGGTAATTTAAAGCGCTAAGGAGTCAACAGGGCTTGGACACATGTGCAGGAACGAATATAGCCTTGAAAATTCCTTCTGGTGGTGTGGCAGGCATTTTAAAGGGGAATGTGTCTCCAAATAAATTAATAAAGAGAAGGTATAAAGTGAGCCTTACTCAAACAAGGCAGCAACACTAACTCAGAAGATTTACCCCTCCCTCACCGTAACTCCCTAAAAGGTACCATGTCTACCATGAGCAGTTATTCTGTGCCTACCCCATCATTGTGCAGTAGACTTTTAAACAATGTGAGGGTTAGGGGGGTGCTAGCTGCTGTGCAATCAAAAATCCACCTATAACTTTTGACCTCCTGAGAAAACCTAACTACTAATAGCCTACTGTTGATCGGAAGCCTTACTGATAACATAAAACAGTCAATTAGCACACATTTTTTATGTTATATGTATTTTATATATTCTTTTCTTACAATTAAGCAAACTAGCGAAAAGAAAATGTTATTAAGAAAGTTACAAAGAAGAGAAAATATATTTTCTATTCATTAAGCGGAAGTGGATCATGATAAAGGCCTTCATCCTCCTCTTCACATTGAGGAGGAAGAGGAAGAGGAGGAGTTGGTCTTGCTGTTTCAGAGGTGGCAGAGTGGAACAAATCCACATATAAGTGGACCTGCACAATAAAGAAAACCTGTGTTATTCAAGGGTCAACTGTATTTTTGCTGGGGGGGAGGAGGTCAGATAACTTGGCTTTTTAATTAACAGTCTTCAGATTGAGAGGAACTGTACTTGAGGCGCTGTATTTACCGAATTATACCCATGGATCTTCATCTGCACCTGGACCTGATTTAGATAATGAGACTCCATGATGTTGTTATAAATGGATGAGGTTTTGGGGATTTTCAGAGAGAGTGTGTATTTTTTTTTTATTTTGGAGGAATGTCAATAATTTAAATAAAATTTAAACAAAGTAACTGTGGAGGGTTTAAAATGTTCTTAGATTCTTTGACACTTTTCCCTTCAAATAGCAGAATTTAATTTCTTCAGCCTTGGGTGTGGGCTGGACTTAATGATTTAAACTTGTAATGACTAGAATAAAGTGGAAGTGCTGAGCAACTTGAGAGACCAAGTCATAAAAAGCAACAAGTCTTTCTCTTTGCTTTCTTATTTGGATTAAGGTGTAGATATGAGAAGGTGGGTATAATATTAGATGAATCGGTTGTAGATATCATATAGTCTGACATAGTAGGCATAATCTGAATTGAAAAAGTGAGGAGTAAAGAAAAGGGGAAGATGCTGTGGATGGGAGTCAAATAATGATAGATGATCAAGCCAATAGTAATAGCCTAAGAGGGAAGGAAATCTTCCCCCACGTAAAAGCAAAAAAACAATCTGTATCATGAAGGGGAGCTGAGGCCAAACATATTAATCATATTAATAAATGTAAGTAGGCCGGGCTCAGTGGCTCATGCCTGTAATCCTAGCACTCTGGGACGGCCAGGCGGGAGGATCATTTGAGGTCAGGAGTTTGAGACCAGCCTGAGCAACAGGAAGACCCCGTCTCTACTAAAAATAGAAAAATTACGTGGTGTGGTGGTTTGCTCCTGTAGTCCCAGCTACTGGGGAGGCTAAGGCAGGAGGATCACTTGAGCCCAGGAGTTTGAAGTTGCAGTGAGCTGTGATGATGCTACTGCACTCTAACCAGGGCAACAGACCAAGACTGTCTCAAAAAAAAAGTAAATTTATATCAATCACCTATAACAAAAATATTTTTGAATTGATTCAATAAACAAATGCAAGGATTAATCTCCTTGATGTCTGAAGACTTATTTAGAATTGGGAACACCAGGCACACTTATAAGATTGTATTTAATGAAAATCTCAACAGAAAAATAAGATCTTCAGGCTAGATCAATAGAAATTACAGAGTTTGAAGAGGAGAGATTAAAAACATAGAAAACAGCAGAGCTTCATGGGTCTATTGGACAGTATTAGAAGGTTTAAGAAGACAGAGATGTGAGGGTGAAAAAATCTGAAGAAATAATTTGAAAAATTTTCCCAAATTTTATGAAGTATATATATTTACATATTCATGATCTACAAGAACACCAAGCAGGAGAAATTAGAAGACTATTCCTAGGCACATCATAGTCAAATATTTGAAAACTAAAGTTGAAGAGGAAAACTTGAAAGCATCTTTAGAAAAACACTACATTGTATGTAGGGAAACAGCAATTTACAGGACTTCACTGAGAAGCACTCAGAAGAATGAAGAGCACTCAAAAAAAAACTTATGCTTCACCACTCCTACCTGCTTTCTACCCATGTAGTATGTCTATCTCCTTTCCTTCTGGATGAACTACCTTTGCTCCTACCTTCTACCTACACTTGTACATGTGTGTTAGTTCCCACCATGTGTATTAGTTCCCACCTTTCTCACCTATTCATCCAAATCTTTTCATCCTGACTGCACATCCCCTACCAGACACCCTTTCCAAATTTCTCAAATTAACAGTCCTCATTTGTCCCTACTGTTAAACACAAACACTTCTCTCCTCTAGTTTATATTGGCCTCCAAGTTCCTAAGTGTATTGGTCAGTTTTCAGATCTCATCTCACTGAGCTGTGTTTAAGAATCATTCACCAAATATTTATTAATTTGTTACTATGTACCAGGCACTAATTTCAGCCTTGTGGATTCATCAGTGAGCAAAAGTTCCCCTTTTTTTGAAACATTTTCTTCACCTGGTTTTTGGAATATCATTCTCTTGTTTTTTCTCTAACTTTACTGGGTTTCTTTACCAATGGCTAACTGTTGGAGTGCTTTCATCCTTGAATCTTTCTCTTTTCAACTGTGCTTCCTCTTCAGATGGTCTTATCTATTTTCATTAATTTAATACAATTAATTTACAATAGCCTATGCATTTCTGTCTTAACCTGTACCTCTGCCTTCTAGCCCCATGTCTTCCATTGCTTATATAATGACTGTATTTTGATGTCTAAATGAAATCTCAAATTTAACATTTCTAAGATGGAAACCTTATTAACCTCCTTTTCCAGCTATTCTTTCCATTTTAATAAATGGTAATTCTTCTTGCCTAGTTGCTTTGGTCCAAATCCTTTGGGCTGTTTAAAAAATTTGAGGTACAGTTCACATACCATAAAATCTACCCTTTTTAAAGTATACAGTATGAGTGGTTTTTAGTATAGTCACAAAGTTTTGCAGCTCTTAAAAATAATTTTGGGCATTATTTCCCATTTTTCTTTTTCATGTCTATGGAAAGAACTAATGTAATTTTTTTTTTTTTTAGTAAAAGGCAAAAGATTTATTTGATATGAAGAGAAACCAGAGTATACTAATGTATTTTTTTTTTAATTCAGTTTCTGTAGAGACTGTCAAAAATTGCTAATGCTGACTATATTACAAGTTGTCACAGCACGGTATTTGGAAAAGTTTTCTATAAGCAATAATCATGCCTCGATGAACCTCATTGGCTGTGATACTGTCACTGTACAAAATTAATCTATTTTCTGTTACTATGGATTTACCTGTTCTGGACATTTCATGTAAATGGAGTGCAATATGTGGTCTTTCTGACTTGACTTCCTTCACTTAGCTTAATGTTTTCAAGGTTCATCCATGTTGTAGCATGTATCATTATTTCATTCCTTCTTATATGACTGAATAATAAATATTCTATCACATAGATTATACAACATTTTGTTATCCATTCATCAGTAGATGAACGTTTGGGTTGTTTCCACTTTCAGGCTCTTAGGAACACTGCTATGAACTTTCTTATACAGATTTTTGTGTGACCATATGTTTTCATTTCTTTTGTGTATATGCCTAGGAGTGGAATTGCTGGGTAATATGGTAACTCTATGTTTAACTTTTTGGAGAACTGCCAAGATATTTTCCAACATGGCTTTATCATTTTGCATTTCCGCAAGTAATGTATGAGTGTTCCACTTTCTTGTCAAATATATAATTTGCAAAGCTTTTCTGCCATTCTGTGGATTATCTTTTCACTTTCTCAATGGTGTCCTTTTAAGTAAAATAAGTTTTCAATTTTGATGAGGTCGAATTTTACCTATTTTTCCTTAGTTGCTTGTACTTTTGGTATCATATCTAACAAACCATTGTCTACTCCAAGGTTATGAAGATTTACACCTATGTTTTCTCATGAGAATTTTATCGATATAGCTTTTACATCCAGGTCTTTCCCCCACCACAGTGTCATGACAGATTAACATTTAGGTCTTTTTTGACTCATTTTAAACTTCTGTCTTTCTTACCTACCCTTAATTGAGTTCACTGGCAAATCTGATCAACTCTACCTTCAAATTATATCCATAATCTGATCATTTCTCACTACAGCCACTGCTATCACCCTACTAAACCACTGTTTTTACCTGGATTATTGCATAATCTTCAAATTTTCATCTCTCTCCTTATCTCCTGCTTGCCAACATGTCAACTCTTTTTTACTATAGTAACAGGATTTACCTTTTGAGATGTATGTCAGATTATGTCACCTTTTTGCTATAAATTCTTCCTTGTTTCCTTATGCTGGCCTACAAGGCCCTGTATCACCTGGCCTTTTTTGCTACCTCTTTGACTTCATGTCCTAAGATTTGCTTCATTGCTCCCTTCTAGCTATGTCTCTGTTTTATAGTTTCTTGAAAATGGCACTTTCCTACCTTCAGACCTTTGAAAATGCTAGGAATTCAGTTTATAATAAAGTGGCATTTCAAAGGTGGGGAAAATCTTTAATAAGTGATTTGAGAGCACTGAAGCTCACGAAGATCAAATCACTTACAAAGAAATAAAGATCTTTGCCTTAAGGATACTATGAGGGTGAGCTGCCCTAAGTTAGTAGTGTTAATAGTTTAACAGTGTTTTGGGGTTGAAATCAGTTATATTTCCTTATACAAAAATGAACAGATGCAATGTGTAAATTTGAACAATTGATTGAACAACTGTCTACTGTACTGATTAGACAAAGGCTATTAAAAATCCTAGGAATAAGTCCAATGGAAGATGTATAGGACCTCTACTCAGAAAACTTTGAATTAGAGGGGTTAAAGAAGACCTAAATAAACAAATAGTCAAGACCATTTTTATGGAGTAGAAGATTCATTATTTCAAAATTATCATTATTTGACCAAAATTTTATTATTGTATATCAAGATTTATTACAAAAGTACAGTAATTTATGGGGTCTAATACTGATGAAAAGATGGACAAGTAACACAGTAGAGTCCAGAATTAGACACACAGATATATGGACACGTGTGTTATGATAAAGATCTTACTGCAGTAGTTTCTTCAATAAATATTGCTCAGTCACTCGGATATTCATATAAGAAAAAAAAAAAAACCCAAGTCTTGACTTCTACATAACAATTCCAGATGAATTGTACCTTTAAACATTAAAGATTTTGTTTGTAGGAAAATTTCAACTAGAAATTCAATTTATGGCCAGGCACGATGGCTCACGCCTGTAATCCTAGCACTTTGGGAGGCCAAGGTCGGAGGATCACTTCAGGCCAGGAGATTGAGAGTTTGAGTTTGTCTGTCTTTACAAAAAAATTTAAAATTAGCTGGGCATGGTGGCACATGCCTGTAGTTCCACCTGCTTGGGAGGCTGAGGCAGAAAGATTGCATGAGCCCCTAGGAGTTTGAGGTTACAGTGAGCTATAATGATACCACTGTGCACCAGCCTAGGGGACAGAGCAAGACCTTGTCTCTTATGAAAAGAAA
>NW_012148452.1:49918-50374 GCF_000956105.1 Propithecus coquereli
TATTTTAGGAATTTCACATTAAAAATGTTTATAAATAAATTATTTATAAATCTTGGACATTGAGAAAAATTGTTTATATTTTAATATATTGAATCAATCAGAAATGATATATTTACACTGAATAACAGTTGTCCTAGATTTTTGTATGCATGTGTGTTGGGGAAATTAAAATAATAGATTACATAAATCCATTTTATGTTTAATGCCATAACTGAAACATCACTAGAAAAACATTTTTAGTAAATAGCCAATTTATTAATCTTAGCCTATTTTTAATTGTTTGAGATGGGATCTCGCTGTGTTGCCCATGCTGGTCTTGAACTCCTGGGCCCAAATTATCCTCTTGCCTTTGCCTCCCAAGTAGCTGAGATTACAGGCATGTGTCACTGCATGTGGCTTGATCTTATCATTCTTAATGTAAATTTATCTGATTCAAAATGAATGAAAACAAAACTT
>NW_012148452.1:50424-52188 GCF_000956105.1 Propithecus coquereli
TTTTAAAATTTCTTCTCGTACCAGTTTCGATAATTTGCATCTTTCTAGACATTTGTTCATTAGGTTGTCTAATTTATTGGAGTTAAGTTGTTTGTAATATTTATTATAAATTTAATAACTGTAGGCTATCTAGTGATATAGGAATTCTCTCTTTTTTTCTTGATCAATCTACTTAGAAATCTAGTTTTGCTTCTAGCTTTAGGTTTATTTTCAGGGGTGGGGTGAGAAACATGCTGATTATCAAGTTTAGCAAGTTTCTTTTCTAGTTTGCTGACGGGTTTTTTTTTGTTGTTGTTGTTGTTTTGTTTTTAATAATTGGACGTTGAATTTAGTAAAGTCAGTATGATGATGACTATGTATTTCCTTTTCAATCTGTTACAAAAGTAAATTGTATTGGATGGTTTCTCAATGTTAAACCTTTCTTGTGTCATGGAATAAATCCCACGAGTGATTATTTATAATCCTTTTTTATCTATTCCTGGGTTTGATTTTTGCATATATGCTCATGAGGAAGGTTCATGTATAATTTTCTTTTTTTTGTTACGCTTTATCTGGTCTTTGTTTCATAAAACACTAGGAAAGGTTTCCTTCCTTGGTACTTTCTGTGATTGTTTGCATAGGATTGTTATATCTTCCTTGTATCTTTTGAGTTTCTGTTACTTGGTACATGAACCTTTATGATTATTATATTTTCTTGCTGTGTGACCCTTTATGAACCATCCTTTGTCACTGTTGATACTCTTGTTCTTAATGTTTGTTTTATCTGATGGATAATATATCCATTTTTGTGCTTTTGGTTACTATTTACAGGTTATGTATTTTTCTATTTTTCAGTTTTAAGGTAGTTATGTCTTTTAATTTGTTGGTCTAGGCATAACATACTTTCATCAGTATCCAATCTATCTTCTATTTTTAAATGTTTGTAAAAGAAATTATGAGCAGGAAAGACAATATTTTGTATGTGTATGTGTATGTATACATGCACTTATACACACCATACATACTACCTGTTTGGTTCCATTGACTCTTAACAATGGTACACATTTTTTTGTGTGTGTGTTTCTTTATTTGATATTTCATGTCAAACACTGCGTGTAAAGGAACAGTACAAACTGTGGTAATCTATATTTATTAATACATATAGAAATGCCTTTTCTTCTATTAGGCCATTAAGAGAGTGTTGAGTTGATCTGGTGTGTAGGTGAGGTGGTTTGGGGCTCCACTGTAGTAATAGAACAGAAATGGAATTTCCTAGTTTCCTACTGAGTATTTCTAAAATTTCATATTATATCCTTTATAAGGTCATTATCTCTATATTTTTATATATACAATGTACACATACACCCATATAGCAGATATTACCTAGTAATAACAAACAACCCAGTAAAAAATGAGAAACATTTTTAAGATGCCCAGCTGAAAAAAATCACAAGATGCAACATTAATCACTTGTTAGAATTATTCTGCATCATCAAATGAGATTGTTCTAACAAATGAACAAAATTAATAAAGCATGTATATTAAATACTACATTTTTCTTTTTGTCTCATCCATTATTAGCATCTGTTGCTCAGAGTTACATGCCTCCAGTTTTGAAAAAAATCTATTAGTGTGTTAAATATTTAGTAACAATTCTAATCTTTGATTTTTTGAAGTAAGTATTAAACTTGAATATTTATAGTAATATCCTGCAAGGAGTAGTATAATATGAAGTAGTACTTCTGGATGTATTTTAGGAATTTCACATTAAAAATGTTTATAAAT
>NW_012148452.1:52988-66895 GCF_000956105.1 Propithecus coquereli
TGATTCAATTTATAGAATTTCATATTCACCTCTTTTTTCCGTGTTGGTTTTTTTCCTCTAATTTTAGGATCCTCGTCGTAGTCTTGCAGGAGAAAATCGCTGCCTTTGATAGCTGTACTTTCACAAAAAAATTCTTTGTTACAAGTATGTACCAAATTGTTTTATTTCCTATCATATGCATTTGTGTTTATAATACTTACTTGATATAGTCAGAAAACAAATTATAATCGTATCAACAGTATTTCATGGGTTTTCAATTATGATAATGTCCTCATTCAGTTATTTAATTGTATAATATGTATTATCAACTTTCTAACACATTTTTTCATATTACTGAGCAAGCTTTGTTCTATGTTGCCTGAGTTACTCCTTATATACTCTTCCTGAGTAGTTGTGATTAATTTAGTTTCATGTAGCTATTTTATATTTTCAAAGTTGTCGTTAAACTGCTTAATTAACATACCATATTTGAGGAGGTCCCTGGCTTATCCTATATGAAGGATTTGAAACTCAGAGGAATATGTCAGTCTCTGTCTCTTTCCCACCTTCTTTCCGTCACCCCTTTAACTTCTACTGCTATCCAAAAGTGCAGAAATAAGCATAGAATCTGGATCTGAACTCTGTGCTCACACACAGAGAATTAACACATTTTACAGAGAAAGGGAAGGAGGGAGACTGATTTTAAAAAATTAGCTCATGCAGTTGTAGAGGCTGGCAAGTCTGAGATTTGCAGAGCAGGATGGCAAGGCTGGAAATTCCAGCAGGAGCCAGTGTTGCAGTTTTGAGCCCAAAGTTGTATGGAGGCAGAATTTTTTTTCCTCACTGTAGTTCAGTAAAACAACTGTAGCTGAGTTTTTCTTTTTTCTTCCCTCCCTTCCCTGCCCCTCCCCTTTCTTTATTGAGACAGAGTGTTACTCTGTCACCTGGGCTAGAGTGCAGTGGCATCTCATAGCTCACTGTAACTTCAAACTCCTGGACTCAAGCAACCCTTCTGCCTCAGCCTCCCAAATAGCTGGGACTATAGGCGCATGCCACCATGCCCTGCTAATTTTTCTATTTTTATAGAGACAGGGTCTCTCTCAGGCTGGTCTTGAACTCCTAGCCTCAAGTGATCCTCCCACCCCAGCCTCCCAGAATGCGAGGATTACAGGCATGAGCCACCACACTCAGCCTAGCTGAGTTTTTCCAGGGAGTCTGATATGTATATAGTGCAGAGATAGTTTAATGGATCTCAGTTTTAGTATGACTGGGTAATCCCGAGTATGTTTGTTGCATCTTCTGAAATATCACATCTATTTAAATGATGTTCACTGAATATCTATTATGTGTCAAGCACTGGGTAGTAGAGCTCATGTTCTTGATACAATTAATGCACTATATGCTATATATGATTATATACATCATATTGTGTATCTTATGTTTATCATTTTGCAGACTGTGAAGAATAAGACAAACTCATCCCCTCAATGCTTGTAATCTCTTTCTCTCAGAGATATATAGCTGTTATGCATTAATATATTATATCATATTTGTAATTCTCATAATTACAATAATTAAGGCAATGGAACCTATCTCAGGAACCATGTGTGAATCTATCCATTTCTTCCAATTATATGGGGCATAGAGAAGTGAATCAGAACAGAGTAGGAACATTTCAGTCAGATTCAGATGCCAGGTTTTCTTGAGCGGTTGTCTTTCTATCTTATCAATGGTCTTTTGCTGTTCTTTGTTAATCAGAGATATATGTATGGTGGCTTCTGTGATGTCATAATCCTCTGTTGTGACTCCATTTTAATTTTATACTTATAGTCTATATTTCTTAGTAGTGACATTCAATTTTTCACATTGGGGCAGGAGCTTAGAGCTACCTTTTTTTTTCTTTGTTAAATAAAGATATCTTGCTGTCTCAGCTGAGTGTTAAATTGGGGAAAAAAATCCAAAATCATTATTTTTAAAGATAGTTTATTTAAATGGCAGAGTATGTTTTGAATTTTAATCCCCATTTAAACATTAGGCTCTACTGTATTGTTTATATTGAAAATAATATTACTTTTGTCAATAGCTGTTAACTTCTTTCCTTGTAATAAATGGCAAGGTATAAAGTCAGTTATAGCAGTGACTAAAGAGAAGTAATAAATATAAATAAGTTAATAGTGGAGATATTTATCTTATAGAGCATATTTATAGTATAGTTTTTATTATGGATAAGTAAAAAACACAGATTTTAGTAATTGATTTAATATCCAGTATAAAATTTTGAAAGAAAAAGTCAGCATAAATGTAAAGGAATAATTTAAAATAATTTGATTTGTATGTTAGCCTTATAGCTATATTTGAAGCACACAAAAGTTTGTAATGATTTTGATGTATTTGTATGAAATAGATCTTTCATAATACTCTATTTCATGGGAGAAAATGGATAAAATTATACATAATAATAGTATGTTTTAGGCTTAGATTAGCATAATAAATTTTTGGATGAATTGATGTAGATATGGCTTTTATCTTATGTTGTAATTCTACATATGAGTGAAATATGTTTCTACTAACATTAGTACCTGTCATTTAACCAAAAGGTGATAAAAATATATATTTTTCAAATCAGAACTTATATTTTAAAAAAATTTTTTAAAAAACCCCTTAAATATTGTTAAATAAACTTTTATACTATATGGCTTTAAGTACAATTTCCTTTAAAAGTTTTTTTTTTTTTTAATTGATAGTATTTGCAGCTTTTCTGGGGGAGTATTTGGCAGTTAGAGATTTCTTAATAGAAGAATTTGTGGAAAGCCCTTACTTGGATCAACTTAACAGATTTTCTGTATGACAGGAATAAAGTAAATATGTAAAGCCCTGGAAAAATATATTGGCAGAATCAGTATAGAAGCTGGCACATTTTTAAAGAAAGCAATTAAAAAATTTTCATATTACTAATTTTACTATAATTTCTTAGTTAAACAATGTATGATGGAAATAAAAGTAAAAATGCCTTTAAGTGGAAGAGAGAATAGAGTATGTATTCTTCTTAGTTTTTATTGCTGTTTGAAATTATGAAGTTCTTGCAGAAATAAAGTATATTTTTAGATATCTTAAAATGGTTAAATGTACCTTAAATATATAAATGTCTTCCATTTTCAATAATTTGGCTTATTAGGTAAAGATGTAATGTTTTAGGACTATGGCAAAAATGTTGTATTTTGATTAAATTTTTAATGCCACAGATATACCATTTCATTTCCTGTGAAGGTCATTTAAAAATCTTTTTATTTTGGGAAATACATACATGTATATAATTAGAGAAAGTAGTATAATAGAAATGTGTGTACTTATGTAGTTTCAACAGCTATCAAGTGATGGACACTCTTTTTCATTTAGACTCCTTCCCCAATTATTTGGAAGCATATTGCAGGCATTATAGAATTTAGTTTATTCATATTTATTACCTATGTCTAAAAGATAAGAACTTTAAAATATTACCAGGTAATAGTGTAATTTATCATCTAAACTGCAGTCTTTTGATTTGAACTATCACCTTACTATATTTAACACTGGTCAACACATGTAAACTAGGAAAGTCCTGTGCCAACATAGACATATGGTCATCCTGTCTATTTCCTACCAGCCAAGCTCCCAAGCTTTTTAGTATACCAAAACCTTCTTTATGAAAGTCCAGTCTTCTTGCAAAATCTTTTCTACAACTCAATTTCATGCTTCCTATGCCACATTTAATTTGAACCACTCATTTTCGACTTTTTACAGGTGCATTTTTCCTTTGTTCTCTTAACTGGAATGACCTTTCACTAGCACCTACTCTCCCCACAATATCTTAATCCTATACCTCTTTCTGGGCCTGATGTAGATAGTCATTCTTACGTGAAATCTTTCCTGACCCTCTTAGCTTCCAGTAGTAAACCGTTGTTTTCCTAAATCCTCCAAAGATAACATTTCCCACTGTCTGTTTGCAAAACATTAGACTTTCAACATGCTGTGCAAATCAGGATGCCCGGGTCAAATATGTTTAGGAAATGCTGTCTTCCATTTAGAGTGGCAGTGATGATTAGTATTTCATCTATTTAAACTTATTTAATACATTTTTATTTGATTACAGATGTCCTTTGTTACCCAACACGCTTTGGGCATGCCTTTATAACATGTAATCTCTGCCTCTCTTAAAGCATTTACTTTCTATTTTGTATGCATTTTCTATCTACTTGTCACTAGACAGTAGTCTCCTTGAGAGGAAAAGTTATTCAGCTTGTTTAGGATTGAGGAAGTTTCATGGAAGGCATAGTATGTCCATTGTTCTTGCTAACATAAAAAATATTAATGATGTTTATTTTTTGCTATGTTCTTTTAATAATAAAACCCAGTTCACTAAAGATGAAAACATTTATCCCAATTGTTTATCACATTTGTCACTCTGCTTTCAAAGCATGAGTGGTTCTTTTTCAAAATGTTTAGTTAACTTAAATGTTTGTGATAAGAGTATGTCTGAAAATGCAGTGCTCCTCTGTCAAAATTTATCAGATGATGAATAAAATTATTCCTATGGGATCAGTACAGATATCTATAGGTCTGAGCTGAAAATTAACACTGGTGAATAGTTAAAGGAGTGAAAAAATATGTGTACATACACATGAAGTTTCTCTCTTACAAATCACATTGTAGTAAATCCAGAAATTAGAATTTTTGAAGTATGAGTTTGTTAGAAAATTGTACCTTTGTAGACACCAGCTCTTGAGTATGACTGGTTTCGTTCCTGGCTGTCTAAAGGATTTCCCCTTTGGGAATAGGACCTTCTGTTTTGCAAGCCTTTAGCAAGCACAAAATATCAGTCAAATTTGGTAAGAGTGAATGGGAAACTGAGTTGTTAGCACTCCTTCTTAATGCCTTCTGTGCTTTCCTTTTTACTTACTGTCTTTTTGGGACACCTTTGCCATGTATTCCTATGTACTTCCCACTACATTGCTGGACCCACTGAATAGATGAAACAAGTTTTGTTAAAGTGTTAGTCTCTGTCGCATCCTGTGAATTCTTTATAATATAATACAAAGAAGAAATCTGTGGAGAGGTCAACAGTGTTTCTGGTAATGTAGTCAAGTACTTTGTAAGTGGCATGCAGCTTAATTATAAGTCCTGGTGAAGTGGCTTGAGGTCCAGAGTAATGAATTTTCAATAGTTCCTGATCCACGAGGATTATCATTTATTCTCTCAGAGTAGTGTTTGTATAATGGCTCTCATGGATTGGGGATACCTTAAAATCTATTTTTTTTTTTTTTTTGAGACAGAGTCTCACTCTGTTGGCCGGGCTAGAGTGCCGTGGCATCAGCCTAGCTCACAGCAACCTCAAACTCCTGGGCTCAAGCAATCCTACTACCTCAGCCTCCCAAGTAGCTGGGACTACAGGCATGTGCCACAATGCCTGGCTAATTTTTTTTTTCTATATATTTTTAGCTGTCCAATTAATTTCTTTCTATTTTTTTTGGTAGAGATGGGGTCTTGCTCTTGCTCAGGCTGGTCTCAAACTCCTGAGCTCAAACAATCCGCCCGCCTCGGCCTCCCAGAGTGCTCGGATTACAGGCGTGAGCCACCGCGCCCGGCACTTAAAATCTATTTAGTGTCGATTTCATAAAATCCAAAATTTGTGTTACTTAATCGTCAAAATGTTGAAAAAAAGGAGTAGTAAATAAAAATACAACCATCATTTCTGGGGATAACTCCTGGGTATAAGTGTAATAAAGTGTGTATTTAAGCCCAGTAATGTCTTTTGAGGACAGTTGTTTTCATTTTTAGTATAGTTGTCAGTAGGCAGGAAAGTACATACCCTTGGGAGAATAGTGACTGGAAGAGAATATGAGAGGGGGGCTTTGGAAATCTGTGATTTTTTCTTTTTGGTCTGGTTGCTATTTATATATGTGTATGTGTTCACTTTGTTGATTTGGGTACTTCTGCATGTATATTATATTTCAGTAAATATTTTGCATGAAAAAGTTCAGAAAGCAACAACAGCATAAATTTGTGATTTCTTTCTTTATATTCTGGATAATATTTATTGCAGCATTTCACTATAGGTCTCCCTAACCTGTTCATCTACAAATACCTTTACTAGTGGTAGTAATATATCTCATTTCATACTTCCATTAGGAAATGTATCATTCTTAGTCACAAATTATTTTACTTAACTTGAAAACCCTAGGGATAAAATTTATGCATGTGATTTTAGGTTGGTGAGATTGATGATATTTGGCAAATATTTGAATGAAGGAATTTAGCTGCTTTTCTTTGAAATTACAGTTTCAAAAGTGATTTATGTCAGTATTTAGAACAATATTCACCATGACCAGATTTTTAAAATCAAGAAACAAAGAGTTTCACTTTGTTTCCACTTCATAGCTTGGAAGAAGCTTATTTCTCTCCAATTTCTGTGTCTTCCCCTTATTCCTTTATATAGACTGAAACTTTTGGCAGGTAGAAGGAGGCCTGATATAGATTATATGCATTTCTCTGAATTTGAGTTTATCTTATCCCAAGCCTATAAGCCAATTTTGCTTGTTAGGCTGAAAGATATAGGGTATATGGATTGGAGGACAGGACATTGGGATATAGAGAGCTGGTGGAACAGGGTATACTGACGTAGCATTTGTAGTAGCTCATTTGCCAGTGCAAGATGATTTTTCTCTGTTGATTGATACCTGGTTCTTAAAGAAATAGTACCATAGCCCATGTAGAATGACAAGTTCTCCACTTAATAAGGATGTTGTGTTGATTATACAAGCAGTTAACTTCTAAAATAGCTTGAAAAGCTCTTGTATAATACCTTCTTAGTTGAATGCCTTGATTATTGTGAATACAATGAAGGGACTGTAAAATAAGTAGAGACAGCTGTGTCCATCAGAGCAAGCATCATGGGAATTTGTGCCAAAGGGTGGAGAGAGCAAGTAAAGAGAGCTGATAGAGAACTGTTAACATATCCACTGTGATAAGAAAGGAGACACCTTTGTATTTGAATGTAAAGAAAAAGTGGCCATGAGCAGCTGTCTGATATGGAAATCCAAAACCCAGGCATGATTACAAAAACAAAAGACAAAGAGTGATAGATGTCATTAGCAGTAATTTTCAGTGTCCTTAAATTGAAAGGTAGATATGAAGTCTCCAGAGAGACCAATGGAGTGTACAGTAAACAATCTCTTTCCGTAGGCCTCTATTTTTACTTTGAGGAGGAAAAATTATTCCTTAAAATCTTAATGTTATTTGTTGATGTTAGCATTTATGTTAAAGATCAATAATAAATGGAACAGATAGAAATGCAAATTTTGCTTTAAAATATAAAATTATTTTTAATTTTGGGAAAAGGAGCTTTGCTTTTTATGTTAAGAAAAAAGTTTGTGGCCAGGCGCCGTGGCTCATGCCTGCAATCCTAGCACTCTGGAAGGCCGAGGGGGGAGGATTGTTTTAGCTCAGGAGATTGAGACTAGCCTGAGCAAGAGTGAGGCCCCGTCTCTACTAAAAATAGAAAAAATTATCTAGATGTCATGGCATGCACCTGTAGTCACTGCTACAGGGGTGGCTGAGGCAGGAGGATTGCTTGAGCCCAGGAGTTTGAGGTTGCAGTGAGCTACGATGACACCACTGCACTCTACCTGGGGTGACAGAGCAAGACTCTGTCTCAAAAAAAAGAAAAGAAAAGAAACAATTTTTTAACATTTATGAGAATTCATTGGTAGCTTAATGTGAGTTCTAAGCCCACTTTAAGTTAAAAGTTAAACCTATCCCTATTCTTCTGGGTTCTGCATAAGGTGAACAAGGCCACCATGGTGTTTTCAGGGCTTGGGCAGGTGACTGACACATAGTGGACACTCAGTGAATATGTATGCAATGAACTAACTTGTGACTTTTCCATTCTTTGTACACAATTTCTACCCATTGATCCTTAGAATGCAGTATCCTGAAATTCGTGATATGTTTCATATACATGAAAAATAATCCAAAAATAAAATAGGAGCTTTAAATACAAAGCTTATAGAACTGTAACAGGGTCATTAATCATCTGTATGATGGTTAAATATATTTCTGAAATGCTATTTAATACCGTGTGTTTGCATCTTTTTCTGGGGATGGTGTTCATAGTCTTTTTAGACATCATAAATATGTGGTCCATTTTGACTAGTGTTTTTCATTAACCATAGATATAATCAGTGTCCTCCATTTTGCAGTATTTCTCCGATCTTCATTTCTTTTCCTGTCTTCCATTGTATGGATATACCACATTTTATCCATTCATCAGTTGACAGACATTTGGTTTGTTTCTACTTTTGGGCTATTATAGATAATGCTTGTATAAACACTACTGCACAAGATTTTATGTGGACATATGTTTTCAGTTCTCTTGGTGTGACCCTTTGGTTACAAGTTTTTGTAATTTTGATTTCAGTTTCCCTGATGGCTAATGACGCTGAACATTTTTCATGTGCTTACTCACCATTTGTATATCTTCTTTGCCCGTTTTTAAATTGGGTTATTTGTCTTTTCAATATTGAGTAGTAATAGGTATAGTCTAGATACAAGTCACTTACCAGATACAGGTTTTGCAGAAAAGATTCCCCATTCTTTAGGTTGTCTTTTCACTTTTTTAATGATGTCCTTTGAAGCACATAAATTTTGGTTTTGATGAAGTCCAATTTATCTATTTTTTCTTTTGTTATTTTGACTTTTCGTGTTGTATATAAGAAACCATTGCCTAATCCAAGGTCACGAAAGTTTACAATATTTTGTTCTAAGAGTGTAATTGTTTTAGCTTTTACCTTTAAGTCTTTCATCCATTTTTGTATGTGGTATAAGGTAAGGGTCCAACTCCATTCTTTTGCATGTAAATATCCAGTTGTTCCAGCACCGTTTGTTGAAAGACTATTCATTTGCCATTGACTTGTCTTGGTATCCTTGTTGAAAAATCAATGGCCTGTAAATGCAGATACTTGTTTTTTTCATAAAAAGTTTGAAACTTTTGATTTGTCCTTGCCATGAATTTTTTTTTTTTTTTTTTAGAGAAAGAGTCTCATAGCTCACTGTAACCTCAAATACCTGGGCTAATGCGATCCATTTGCCTTAGCCTCCCAAGTGGCCAGGTAGCTGGGACTACAGGCACATGCCACCATGCCCAGCTAATTTTTTTTTTTTTTTTAGAAATGGGGTCTCAGTATGTTGCCCAGGCTGGTCTTGAACTCTTGGCCTCAAGCAATCCTCCTTCCTTGACCTCTCAAAGTGTTAATATTACAGGCATGAGCCACCATGTGCAGCCTGTGTTTTTTTCTTTTTCAAAATGAATTTAGGTCACTTCTCCATTAGGACCAACTTTCTGGGAGGATGCTGTCTAATATTGCATCATTCTCATGTTCCTGTTTGATTACTTTTCTAGTAATAGAAGAATCTTCATTTAGTGTGCTTTTCTTGGATTTTACCTTCATTTAAATTGGGAAACCTGAGTTCTTTTAACGTTCAGTTCTCTCTTAATTTGTTCAAAAACACTGTAAACAAGTTAGAATTAGTCTTAATGTTAAAGAGATTCATGTCCTCCCCACCCCTTCACTTGTTTTCAAAGTTTAGCTAGAGGCAAAGGTTAATCTTTAAAGGAGTCATGCTTATAAGGTTGGGATAGTGCTGCATGGCTGATGTTCTGCTGATTCCAGCTATAAAATGTTCTTTTGGCAAGCAGAAAAAACAATTTAAAATATACTATAATATTTGAGGTCTACTGAACTCTAAAAACATGGACTCAAAACGTAAAGTGAAGAATTGTAAACTGCGTTTTTCTTTTAGTATTTGTGAAGTTGAAGTGGTTATCAGAATTGATTGAGAGCTAGATTGTATTGAGTTTTAAAACTAATTCAGGAGATTAGCTACCTTTAATGGACACCAAAATTCATGGGAAATTGGTTCTTTTTTTCATGACAGATTTTAAAAGGGGAAAAACCTTCTTATATACCATATTTACACTCATTTATCCAGCTCTGAAAATTTCAGTGGATACAAAGTATATACATACGTTAAGTACATTTTTGTGTGAATAAGATTAGTTTACTTAATGGGAGTCTAATCTATTATGTAAATACTACACAATATATATTAGAGTGTGTTGTCTTTTACAATTTTTCATGTGTCTTTGTCTAATGTATATTTCCATAATATGCATTCAGTAGGTATAGTAATATCACAGTTAACCTGAGGTCAGTTTTCTAGAAACCCAAAGCATCGCAAACGCACTCCTTCAAACAGTAGCATAAACAAATAGTTATTTAAACAACGTGCGATAAAATGAGAAAGGTTTTATTTTATGTGATATGTGGAGTTTGTTTTAGAGTCACTCTCTTAAGTTCATTTTCTTGTTTACAAAATGAAAATTCAAAATAAATGACAGTTTAAGGAGCTGAGCTGCAAACTGCTTTAGACTAGAAGCAATAGCAATGTGTACTTCTTTAGTGCTTTTGAGAAGAGCAGTAATACCATAATTAGAATGGCAGTATAGTGAAGTGCAGTGGAGATTCAGCAGTGAACAAAACAGATGGAAATTCTTGACTTTACTTATCCCTCTGATCAAGTTGGAGGGAGATAGAAAATAAATGAATGGCCAGGTGTGATTGGCTCATGCTTGTGATCTTAGCACTTTGGAAGGCAGAAGTGAGAGGATCACTTGAGGCTGGGAGTTCAAGACTAGCCTGGACAGCATAGTAAGACCCCAATTCTACAAAAAATAGAAAAATTAGCCAGGTGTGGTGGCGCACGCCTGTAGTCTCAACTGCTCAGGAGGCTGAGGCAGGAGGATCACTTGAGATCAGGAGTTCGAGGCTGCAGTCAGCTATAATAATGCCACTACACTCTAGCCTGGACAACAGAGGGAGACCCTACCTCAAGGAAAAAAAAAAAAAAGAAAGAAAGAAAGAAAAAAAAGAAAAGAGGAAAAAGCAGATACATATTACGGAACAATTTACTGTTGTTATTGGCTGGGCCTGGAAGCAAGAAGAATGAAATTGAGTGATTAATGTAAATACCTAGGATTATGTAGTTCCCCAACATTTTTCTACTGAGGCATCCTTTGAGGTTTGCTTGTCCTCATTGGCCCGATACCTAAATACTTGTTCTTTTTTCCCCACCATAGTGTCATGTCTGATAGTCTCATTTATCTTTGACCCTTAAATTCCTGAACCCATCATATCCTTTCTCTTTCTTCTCCCAAAATTCATCCTTGACTCATGCACTTTCAACTTATGAACTTTAAATGGTCCTTCCTCGCTTCATTGTTTTGTTCAGGAATAACCGTATAAAATGCCCAGTGTTTGCTAAAAGTGATTAGCAGTTCTTCCCAGATTTGTTTCTTATTGGAACAAATTCAAAACCAAAAGGAAACTAAGTAGAGGAGAAAAAAATGAAAATTAATTAGCTATAAAAATAATGACTACTCTTATGGGAATTTTATGTGATACTTGAGAAAATATAAGCAGTTTATTTTTCTGTTTTTCTGGCATAAACGTATGATGCTCCAATAGATAAGTTATTAAGAAGTTTCTTAATAGTGCCATTTGAAATTTTTCAGGCTGCTATCCATGTCCAGGGCCAAACATGAATCCTGTTGCTCTTGGAAGCCGCTGGCTTGCTTATGCAGAAAACAAGGTAAGACATGGCTCATATTTGGGTTATTTGTAATGGAGCAAATGTTGAAGGATTTTCTATAATCTTGTGCTACATAGGTGATTACCAGTAATGAATGTTTAACTTACTAGTTTCTTTGCTTTGGTTTGGTTTTAATTGTGCAACTAATAATTGAACTCTGTGAAAGATTCATAAATGTTTGACAGTGGTCCTTAAATCAGACTCTGCAGAACCTTAATTTTTTCGGCTTAGTTTTATGTAGAGAACTCTAACTCATTAATATTAAAGCACAGCATTGACTGATATTAAAGTCAGCAGTTTCTGACTTTTTAGAAATCAGGAGGCATGGCCATGCATGCTGGCTCATGCCTGTAATCCTAGCACTCTGGGGGGCTGAGGCGGGAGGATCGTTAGAGTCCAGGAGTTCGAGACCAGCCTGAGCGAGAGCAAGACCCTGTCTCTACTAAAAATAGAAAAATTAGCCAGGTGTGATGGCGCATGCCTGTAGTCCCAGCTATTCAGGAGGCATAGGAGGGAGGACGGCTTAAGTCCAGGAATTTGAGGTTGCAGTGAGCTATGATGACACCACTGCACTCTAGCTTGAGTGACAGAGCAAGACTCTGTCTCAAAAAAGAAGAAGAAAAAAAAACCAGAAATCAGGAGGCAGGTGTGACTTCTGTCTTCATTGGTAGATTGGAAACCTGGGGCATAGAATAACTTAATTGACTTCAACTATATGAAAAAACTAGATCTAAATAAGGGTTTAGGCATTTGTTTTAAAAATTAAATCATACATACTTTCATTTTGTTGAATTTTCCAGTTATTTATTAATTTATTAAGGTCATCATAGTAAATGAAGATATTGTATTTATACACTAAGAGTTTTATTTATGTCTGCTTCAAGGCAAAAGGTAAATTTGAATTTTCAGAAAGAAAAAGTAAAATCCTTTTTATGTCTTTTACTACCCTTCATGTGAATATAGAATGAAATCTAAAACATATTACACACTTCAAAGAAGATTAGCATTTTTGATATCATATTTCCTGGTTGCATAGTTACTGTATTTTGGAAATAATATGAAATGATATGAAGTAATTCTTGACAAAATTAGGATGTGGTAAGTAATGTAATTATTTGGTCAAGCCACAAGCTAATAAATCTGTAGCCTCTGGAATGTACAAAATCAAGAAACTACTGAAGGAAATTATTTTTCTAGATGAATTCTTTGATACCTCATCCAAAAGTCTGTCTGCAGCTATTAGATATTTTGCTTCTTAACCAAATGCTGTATTTATGTTCCATCCTGTTCTTTCTCTTGATTTTCCAATATATCTCATAAAAATAGCTCTTTTCAAATTATCTTTTCAAACAAGACAAGAGGCATACCATTAAGTGTGATGACATAATGGTATCTTCTAATGTTTATGTCTGTAATACATTTCCCTTGAGTGCTGGAGACATCCAAGAAGATGTATAAATTGTCCCTTGGCTTTTATAGATGTATTCTCACATGTGGCAAAGTGTCCATTCGGAATCAGAGGTATTATGTAAATTGTTACTTATTGTTTTTGAAGGGAAAGAACTTCTTTCATAGATGCATAGCCTGGACATGTGCCAGCTATTTTGCCTTTATAGAGATACATGTTAATAATAATATCTGGTGTCATATATGGAGACCAGGCAATGTAGTGGCATTCTCTAAGAGTTTGCTAATCAAAAAGTTGTGCCATCATCTAGAAATATTTCTGGATAAATGTCCTTACATAGTATTTCCATAAAATCTAGTATTTATTAGTTTCTGATTGTTTTAACTTTAGAGCTGAGTGTGGAATTGTAAAATTGAATTAAATTTTGGTGTAACAGTCTCTTTCAGTGAAAGTGCTCTTTGCCTGTAAAATCTTAAGAAGCTGGTAACAGTAGAGTACTTACACACACTTAAATATGCATATACACACATATATTTTAGAAATAATGAGTTTGCATTGATATTTTGATAGGGTTCTTTCTTGCCTTCCCGATTTCATGTTTATATGTCCCTTATTTTGCACAGTAGACCCTGACCTCAGCCATCTACTCATTTGTTCAATCCTATAATAGAAAAAACAAAATTGCAAATTGCCTGCCAATACCACTAAAAGAAAAAAAAAAAGATCAAACCAAATAGAAAGAGTTCATGATTTTTTTTTAACAATTATACCCACTCCTGTCGCTGCCTAACACTAAAGGTACGCAGTAAAATAGTATATTCATAGCTTATTTTTATTA
>NW_012148452.1:67971-72100 GCF_000956105.1 Propithecus coquereli
AAAATTGGCAGGTTGATTTATTTATGTCAAGAACGAATAAGGCCATGTCTTTTTCATTCCTAATGGTAAAAGCAATAAGCCCTCTGAAGTGGACAGCTTGTATATGTGTCATAGTTAATTTATGCATAATTTGTGCCACTTTTCCACTGACATAATTGAAAATGCAAATATGGCAAAGTCTTTTGTCTAATATTTATTTCCTTTTACAATCTTTGTGGAGGAATTTAGAGGACAAAACATCCAGTTTGTTAGCATGTTAAATATTTAACGTTAGAAAGTCATGTGTAAGTCCTTTGATTATGTTTTTAAAAAGTATTTGTGGAAAAGGGTGCCAGACTCCAAACCCTACCGTTTCAGAGTTTATGAATACTTAAGGACTATTCATCGTGTCATTAAAACTATAGTTGAGCATGAAACTGCCTGAATGGCACCAGTAGATTATAAAAAGGGGTAAAAGTGTCTCAGCAGGGCTTTTAGCTGTTTGTCTGAAACACACTCATGCAAACATTCCCATGCATCGCTATCATTATGCATGGTAAATAAACTCTATCCTAATAGCCTGTAGAGTTAAACAATTTAATGGAAATGACTTTTCAGTGTTCTCTCTCTCTCTCTCTCTCTCTCCTCAGTTGATTCGATGTCATCAGTCCCGTGGTGGAGCCTGTGGAGACAACATTCAGTCTTATACTGCCACAGTCATTAGTGCTGCTAAAGTGAGTAACTCAGAAGTTTCTGGGAGTTGTGATTATGTGGAGTAATTATTAGGTTTCCTCTTTTGAATTGTATTGAGAGTGTCCCTTCCACTTTTATTCTCAAGTGTGGAATAAACTTAAGTAAATCGCGGTTTTTTTGTCACTCATGAATATTGGTGACTACATGATTTGGTATTTCATTTTTTATTGTAATGATTGTAGGATTTATACTCATCCAATTTTAAATATTTAAGCCTGTTAGCTAGCTTAAGGTCTTACCTAATTAATATCACATTTGGAAGAAGATTTACATGTTTTAAAGTGACGTCTAGATTCTTTGTCTATGATTTTCCTTATCCTAACTACACTGACATCCCTTTGCATCTTTGAACATGTCTGAGTCATCTTCACATGAAAAGAGTATTATTCCTCATGAAAATTTGAGTCAATCTCTTGACACTCGCAAAGATTCTTTCATATCAAGGGGCTGCCCCTTCATGTTTGTCAAGTGAGTTCTTTTTGTGTGTGTGAGAGTTAATTTTGATGATGGCTGGTAAACTTTATGTTGATTATAAGGTATTCTTATAACCACTATCCTTTTGAATTGTGAAATATACAACAAAACAATTCTAATAATAGGGATGACAGGGTGAATCACAATGACAGCATGTAACAGAAAGCACAACTATTCAGAAAAGAACAACAGTTTAAAGTAAGCCACAGGGAAGGAATCGAAGGTCACACTGTTTTATGTAAAACAAACACAAAAATATTTCAAGATCACAAATGCTTATATGATGTGCAGAGAATGTGTTCCTTGGTTTGATGAGAGAAACATTACATATTTTTCACCCAAAAGGGAATTAATGAATATGTCTTTATGCTTATCGCACTATATTTTTTAGACTTCAGGAATCTTTACATTATGATGGTTATTTCAATGAAGAGCAATCTAAGACAGTAATTAGGAAACATCTTCAGAGTCAGTCTATTAGTTTATTCACAAAATATGATGAGATCTGTTTCTCAAGTGTTATATTCCTTTTAGACTTATCTTTCTCACACACTTGGATCAGAGTAGCTAATCTTATTATCATTTTGAGTGATTTTCTGTTATGGAATGGATGATAACTTTTCAGCTCTTGTTTGCTATTGTTATGTATTTATGTGCCTACATAAAAGGAAAGTGACCTTCATTCAGTGTTTTGCTGTGGACATGCTGTAATAAGGCTACACTTAATATGTTTTGAAAATAACAAGTGCAAACTCCCTACTTTCCCACACCTCAATATTGGAAACTGTGAAGCATATACTTGTGTCTTCCATGTTGAAGGCTCTGAAAAATTGTTTAATATAAACCTTAATCTGGTCAGTTTCCAGTAGGCCATTGATAACCAGTAGGTTGATTGGAATTTATTATTAGCTATGGCAATATATAAAATTCTACCATTAGTTTTTGAATAAAGTGGGTACTGTTTAATTTTAGTTTAGTTGTTTTTTGCCTGATTTTAATGCTTATTCACATTTATAATTGTAAATTTACAAAATGAGGGAAGAGATTCGGTAATGAACATTAAAGTCACCCATTTTTTGATAGCCTTGTGTGCCTATGTATGTGTACATACACATTTAATTTTTAGAAACACTTTCAATCCAATCATATATTATACTCTGACCTTTATAACTTATACATAATTCAAATGCCATTAAATATTTTGGAAAACATTTTCTCGTATTCACATATTGTTACATTTTTTAGCTAAAACTTTTACTAGACAAAGAGGGATCCTTCATTTCACTTTCAAGGTGTGGGTATTTTATATAGAAAAAAAGGAAGGTTGGAATGCGTGCATTCCCTAAAGGGTTATTTCTCTCAGTAAGGTATTGGATATTACCTGTGGTTAAATTAGCCTTCTGACATTTAAAACAGTTCCAATTTTATCTAGTAACTACATCAAAATGACTGCTGTAATTTGCATAATTCTAATATATTCTCTGTCCTTGTTACTATTACATTATGGGTTATACTCCTATTAGTGTGTTGACTTATGAAAATTCATTAGTCTTATAATTCTTGTGCTTTTCTGTTTGAGGGAACATAAAGTTTAGTTGGCGGGAAGAAAGACTCACAAAGATGTGTTCAATCCTAGAAACCTTCCCCAGAGAAATCTAGCTAACCTTTTAGAATAAACAATGGCAATATCACAAAGACTCTTCCAGAGAATAAGAAAAGTCAGATTATGCCTAATCTTGTTTTATGATGCCAGATCACCTTAATACCAAAACTTTACAAGAGCATTACAAAAGAGAAAAACTACAGTCCTAACTCATGAACATAGATGTGAAAAATCCTAAACAAAATATTCACGGAAAAAAATTAAGCAACATATAGGATGTATAATGTGCCATGATTCATTTGGGATAATTCTATAATACAAGGCTGATATATCACTCAGTATCAATGAGTGTAATTTGCACATTTAACAGTAGAAAATTATGTAACTGTCTCAATAGATGAACAAAAAGTATTTGATAAAATTGAACATATATTCATTGATAAAATTTTTTAGTAAATAGAGGTAGTTGCTGGTTCTCTGGATTTCCCTTTTCCTCAAATTTTCAAACTTCTTTCAACACAGTAAACCTGGTTATATTAAAAGTCTGTTTCTGATAACTCCTATGTCTGACTCCCTTTTGGGTCTGTTTCTGATGTTCGTTGTTTCTGCTGTTTCTCATTTATGATGTCTTGACTCCTTGTTTGCCAGAATTTATTTCAAAAGTTTTTAGAAACAATTCTGAATTTGAGATGATAATGGAGTTCTGGGACACTCTCAGTCTTGGATCATCATAGTCCAATTTCAGGGATTGAGATTATTAAAATTATTTAAATGAAACTTACCTGAAAGCTGTGCTCACCTTATTGCTATAGATTCACTCATCTATTATGTATCTTTATGTTCCAAGCCAAAGCTTGGAGGGGATGTCACCAGGTGTAGACCCCCTTGGCAGGCCTTTGACTCTAGTATATGACCTCCTAGATCCATAAGTCTATCAAAAATACCACTTAGTCTCTTAGCAACTCCTTCTAGAATCAACAGATACCTCCAGAGTCTAGGTCTAAATGGCCAGCTGAAATGTCTGGATTTCCCTGTTCTTTTGGATTTTGAGCTAGTAACTCTTCACTATCTTGTTAAATATTCAGCACTTTCAAGTAGCATTTTACAAAAATATTCTCTCCAGTTTTCCTAGTTGTTCTCAGTCGTAGGATTGATCTGATTTACCTACCCTGTCATTATGGAAAATAGAAAATAAATTTCTCATTATTTCTTACCATTTTATCCTTTCTAGGTAATATGGTATTTTTTGAGATAGAACATGAAAAGTATGTAAAAAGCCATGTAATATGTGCTTCTTGAGAAAAATACTTATCTTAAAAT
>NW_012148452.1:76705-77536 GCF_000956105.1 Propithecus coquereli
AAAAAAATCTTTGAAATTCTGGGTTATTAAATTTGGCTATAATATTTTATTTGAAATCTGAATAATAATAATTCTCTGACTCTCCTATCTTTGTGGTTAACCAAATAGGTTACAGGCTTGTATTTTTTTTAAATGAAATGCTAGCAGAGATTTAGTTAACTATGATGATTTTGTGTCTGTGTGTGTTAATTAGCTGATGTGGATAGACACATACAAATGTTTTCTTTTTAAATTGGAATTAAATACATAATAAACCTTTAGTGTTATGAGTGTTAGAGTAAAAAAATTTCCTTTTGTTCTTTGATTTTTTATTCTTAATCAATTCACATACATGACCACTCACATTTATTGGGTAGTAACAACCCTCAACGTTGTGTAGGACCATACATCTGTTAAAAATTTAGCATTTGTTGACAGAGATTTGTGATCATTTCAAAGTAGAAAGTATTATCTCAATATTTTTGATAAAATAGAGGTGTAACTTGTATATGAATTTATTTTATTATATTGAAGTATAGGAACATACAAAATAATTATATTAATATAAAAAGCATAACCTTAGGTCTTTTTTTGATGTGGTTTAATTTTTTTCTTCAAGTTCATTAACTTTTTATGAGTATAAAAAGGGAAGTCTCAGTTTTGGAGTATGGAAATAGACTATAGACTGTGGAGTTGTAGAAGTTCATTTGTCTGTGATAAATGCATTAACACTTGAAACGAATAAAGATATTGATTAGGAAGAATCATAAAATGTTAGCTTTAAAAAGTTAAAAATCTTAAATGTTGTTCAACATGAAAAATTTTATCTTTTCTATTAATTTTTTTTTATTT
>NW_012148452.1:77586-79862 GCF_000956105.1 Propithecus coquereli
TATTCATTACTTCTGGACACTAGTGCTTATAGATGTGCTTGATTCTGACGTGGAGACAAATTTACCCTAAGAGCAAAGGTCTTTACTAATGCAGAAAACTTCCAGCACCCCTCTCCCACCCCAGTCCCCCTGCATAGCTAATGAGCTATGATAAATAGTACTATCTTATAACTTACTATGCAAATTGCAGATTTGATAACGATTAAATTTTAAGTTTAGATTTTTGTCCACTTATAAGATGACTCCATCAACAGTCATAGGTTTTTATTCTAAGAACTATCAAGAACTCTTCATGTAATATGAGCCTCTGACTATGAAATATACTACTGTTTTTTCCCCGCTTTATAGATCATTTCCCTGGTTATCTTATGTTAACTTTGACCATTGTCTTGTGGTTAGCTTTGGTACATTACTTTCCACTTTTCATGTGCTCCAGTTCTTTTAGTTTTATTCCTGTTCTTTGCTATAAGAGCATGAAATAATAGGCTCAGGGGCAAATGGGGACAATATACAACCAAAGACTTTAAAACTAAAAGGCATTCCTTTGATAAAGGGATAGCTACATTTAAGTGGGAGCATTTCCATTAGCATTAATGGAGTAAGTACATCAGCTGAGGCATCTCACAGGTTAATCAGGCTTCCTGGCCTGCTCTTGACATCAATACACAGTGGTGCTTGATTCTGTTGGTCCATCAGAGGCTTACTTGACAACACTCTAATAGACTTTGTGTAAGTCATTTCTTTTGAATTATCGAAAGAAACGTTTGGCTGATAATTGAGGAATGCTAATGTGTTTTATAATCACTGCAGTTTGAGTTTTTAGCACTAAACAAAACAGTTACAATTGATTTGTGGCTTTTTCTTGGTTTTAGTCTACTGTAGGTTACATCTTTTTGCTCGAATTCAGCAGATGGCTTTTCTGGTCATTTTATTTAAGTATTTATTAGTGTACATTATTTTGGTTCTGAATTTTTCTTCCTTTTACCCCTCATCAGATGTCTATGCTTTGTATTCATCAACTGTGAGATCACAAGTAGTAACATGAATATTCGATTACAAGGTAGTGCAGGATAGTGGTTAAAAATCAGACTCTGGAGACTTAGTTTTGAATTTTGACTCTGTCATTGAGTACCTGTTTGAGCTGCCGTTTTGCTTAACTTTCCTTGCCTTAATTTTCTGTTCTATAAAATGAAAGTGTTTGAGGAAATCTATAGACAGTTTATGTTATGAGCCTTGACTAATAGGAAAGCAATCACAGAACATAGCTAGAGTAAAGTAATGCATGTATTACTGGTGTTAGTTATATGATGTTTTAATAGAAAATTTCCTTGGAAAATACTTTTCCCTTTTAATTTTAATCTAACTGTTGCTTAAATCACATTTGGACCTTTAATGTTTAATTATTTGACTATGGCTTTATCCCCACCATGCTGTCTGTAGGGATTTTACTAATGCCATTCCCCTCAAACTAATATGGATGTTCTAACTAAAAGTCGAGATCATGTTGAAAGTCAGTCTGAATTTCCGTGACAGTTTGCCGCTATATAAAAGATTATAAGAGAATAAAGAATTTAACACAATGAATAGGAGACTTAATAAACTGCATATTTCTATTTAGAATCCGAATACTGATGAGAAATTATAACATTTTACTTTTCTTTTTACAGACATTGAAAAGTGGCCTGACAATGGTTGGGAAAGTAGTGACTCAGCTGACAGGCACACTGCCTTCGGGTGTTACAGAAGATGATGTTTCCATCCACAGTAATTCACGACGGAGTCCTTTAGTCCCAGGCATCATCACAGTTATTGACACTGAAACAGTTGGAGAGGGCCAGGTAGGAACTTTTTGGTACATGCAATATGTGTTACCTGCAGAGGTTGGACTAAGATCAAGATCAGCAAAAAAGTATTTGGCCTAGGAAATTATTAATTTGGAATTTTAGAAATTGAGATTATTCCAGGTCAGATTTTTCTTCAACAAGTAATGAGTAATGTGTTAGTACCTATTATTTCAAACATTATGAATGTATCAATCCTGAAGATAAAGTGGAGGCTATAAGAGGTTCTCTTATATCTTTGTGAGGACGTTTGTTTCATAAATAAATAATTACATAGCTCTTTATACTGTTCTGTTCATAATATTTCTTTTTTGTGTGTAATGACATTTGTCATAATATAAATCATAAGATTAATACATTTATTTTTAAAGGCATGACCTTATTTATTTGGGGGAATTTGAAAAAACAATTGGTTGCTAGTAACATAATTTAGTG
>NW_012148452.1:81412-84648 GCF_000956105.1 Propithecus coquereli
TGATTAAAAAGTTCCATTAGAGGACAGAAAAGAAATTGCTTTTCAATAAAAGGTAAATTGGTATGTAGATTTTAAAAGAATTATATCTTTTAAAGCAACAAGGTTCCCGTAGTATAATACTGTCTGTCTGTCTTTTAATTAATGTGAATCTGTTTTTTGTCAATGAGACATTTTTGTCTCTGGTAAATAGTTCAGTTGGAGTACAACACTGTTTTTAGGTTATGCTGGATTGTATTAAAAAGACCGTAGGGGTTAATGTCATAGATTTATTGCTTTTTGACCTTTCCACTGATGTTTAACATTAACTGTAATGTTTTTCCTTTTCGATAGACAGCTCAGGATGTATATGGAAAGATGACATTGCATTGACTTTTGCTGTTTAAATCCATGGAGTCTTTAATAAAGATATTTTCATGTTTTCAGTGGTAGTGTATAAAATCTGATTCACTATCTTTCCGATGCTGTATTGATTAGTTTGATTTTACAGTGATGGGATAATTGTGTGGTAACTGCATTAAGGAGGAATGGATTTGATTGAATTTGTGTCCATTTTTATCTGTGTTACTTTCATGTTTTATTTAAAATCATTTCTTGACTAGGATAAGTTAGGTGGTATAATTTGCCTTTTACACAGTTATGTAATTGAAGTTAGCAATGTGGAAAAATCCATAATCAAAATAAAATGCCTTAGAATGATGACATAAACCTGAGCTTTTTGTTGCCCTGAGAACAAGTTTTATTCATAATAATTTAATGTCTCCTGAGGTGTTTTGTTTATATGATGAAGGGTTATCCACCTTGATCAATTAATGTGCTTTACTTTGTATAATATAGTCAAGTTGTTAATACATACTTGAGGGTTGACCCTGCTTAGGTAAGTGGTGAGTAAAGATTACATGTCTTAGGAAAATGATATTGGGATAGCTTTGATATTTATGGTTTGATTAATGGTTTGGTGTTTTAGGCAAGGTGATGTTGCAGTAGAGAGGATTTTTCCAAAAGCATCTGATGGTTTGTATTTGTGAAGTCCATAAAGAGAAGATTGATAGAATCTTATGAAATGATATGAGGTTTTGCTATGAATCAAGATTAGTGTGCCTTTTTGCTGAATGGCTTCTGCATTTTTGTCATCAGATTGAGTACTCAATACTAATTGTGTTGGAAAGAGACATATAAGTTGTAGGCTTATAATATGTAAAAGGAATGGGAATCTTGCAGATCAAGTTTAAAATAGAAAAATGGGCAATAGACACAAATAAATATTTCACAGAAAGAAGAAAGTACAGTTGACCCATGAACAACACGGGTTTGAACCACACAGGTCTGCTTATATGTGGATTTTCTTCTACTGCTGCCACCCCTGAGACAACGAGACCAACCTCTGCCTCTTTCTCCTTCTTCTCCACCTCCTCAGCTGTGAAGATGACAAAGATGAAAAACATTTATGATTGACCCACTTCCACTTAATGAATAGAAATAAATTTTCTTGGTCGTATGATTTTCTTAATATTTTCATTTCTATTGCTTAGTTTATTGCAAGAATATAATATATAATACATATACAAAATATGTGTTAATTGATTATATTATTAGTAAGGGCTTCTGGCCAATAGTAGGCTATTAGTAGTTAAGTTTTCGGGGAGTCAAAAGTTATATGCAGATTTTCAACTATGCAGAGGCACTCTTAACCCATGTTTGAGGGTCAACTGTTTATATGAGTGATATAAAATATACTCATGACTTGTTATAAGAGAGCTACAAATTAAAACTGGAATCAGATACCATTTTTCACCTTTCAGAATCTGAGCAACTCAAAAGCTTACAATGTATTATATTTCTTTTCATTTTGAAATAATTATAGACTCACACAGTAAGTTGCATATATATGTATATATATATATCCATATATGCTTTCTACTTGGCTTATTCCACCTTTACCTGAATGGCAACATCCTCTTAAAATTATTTTTTATTTTTATTTTTTGAGACAGTGTCTCACTGTGTTACCCAGGCTGATCTTGAACTCATGGACTCAAGAGGTCCTCTCACCTCAGCCTCCCAAATACCTGGGATTACAGGTGCACACCATTGTGCCCATCTTGTTGCATCTTATATAACTGTAGTACAGTATCAAAACCAGGAAACTGACAGTGGCACATTTTTGTTAACTAGGCTGTAGACCTTATTCAGTTTTCCCTATTTGATTAATCTCATTCATTTGTGTGTGTGTGTATAGTTTTATGAAATATTATCCCATGTATAGATTGATGTAACCACCACCACGGTTAAGACACAGAACTGTTTGAAACTGTTTCATCAACACATACCTGTTTGTATTCATGCCCATTTCTCACCTCACCCCATCCCTTGCTCCTGACAACCACTAATCTGTTCTCCATCTCTAGTTTTTTGATTTTTGAGAATGTTATGTAAATCAAATCGTATAGTACGTAATATTTTAAGATTGACATTTTTCACTAAATTTTAATATAATGCCCTTGAAATCATCCATTCAGATTGCTGCGTGTAGTTCATACTTTATAATCACACTGTTGTATTCCATTGCATGGATGTAGCAGTTTGTTTAACTATTCACCCACTGAAGGACATATGTGTTGTTTCTGGCATTTTGCTATTATGAATGAAATTGCAGTGAACATTTGTGTAAAAGCTTTTTACGTGAATATGTGTTTTCATTTCTCTGTATTAAATGCCCAGTAGTGTGATTGTTGCGTTGTCTAAGTGCATATTTAGAAAGGAACCACCCAACTGTTTTCCAGAGTGGCTGTACTGTTTCACATTCCCGCCAGCATCGTATGTATGATAGGCAACCGATTTCTCAACAGAGTCCATGGAAGATGACGGAAGTGGTATACAACTTTCAAGTACCAGAATAAATGAACTGTTAACCCTAAATTCTGTTTCTAGTGAAAATATCCTTTAGGAATGAAGGGGAAATAAAGACATTCTTAGAAAAAGGAAAACTGAGAGAATCTGCCACTAGGCAGATCTATTCTTAAAGAATGGCAAAAGGAAGTTTTCCAAGGAAAGGATAACAAAAAAAGGCTTGGAACTTAACAATGGAAAGGGTAAAATAGAGATATATATAAGGTATTTTCCTTCTTATGAGTTTGTAAAATTATATTTGATGATTGTGGCAAGAATTACAACATCATATGATGTAATGAGCAATGCAGTTATAAGAAATACTTTTTTTTACATTTTTTAAATAGGGG
>NW_012148452.1:99303-101011 GCF_000956105.1 Propithecus coquereli
TGTCCAATTAATTTCTTTCTATTTTTAGTAGAGACGGGGTCTCGCTCTTGCTCAGGCTGGTTTCGAACTCCTGAGCTCAAACAATCCGCCCTCCTCGGCCTCCCAGAGAGCTAGGATTACAGGTGTGAGCCACCGCGCCCAGCCTCGACCTATATTTTTAAAACATATTGCTTGTAATAAAAC
The DNA here is from genome assembly GCF_000956105.1 of Propithecus coquereli. Classification (NCBI taxonomy): domain Eukaryota; kingdom Metazoa; phylum Chordata; class Mammalia; order Primates; family Indriidae; genus Propithecus; species Propithecus coquereli. Next base: position 99,487 of record NW_012148452.1, read on the forward strand.
AAAACTGCTCTTTTGTTTTCAGAGATAGTATAGTCTTCACAAATTTCTACTCTTTTCAGATCTTATCTGTCTGGTTGATGTATCTGGGGAACCTGCCATTTTTATTTTATTCTTCAGAAATGATTATATCACTTAAAATTGATAGGAAAGACCAATCTTTTTTTCATTCTTTTTATCATTTCAAATAAAGAATGATGGTAAGAGTTTATTACTATATAGAGATACAGAGCACTTTGAATAATCTATTTTCTAATATATTAGTCATTTTTGATGAAGGGAGTAAGATTTTTATAGGTATTGGTGATCAGAAGGATTGATTTAATTAATAAAGACAAAGATTTATTGAAATTCTCTAAATGTTGTGGCAATTAAGTTAAATTTGAAGAAACAGTCTGGAATTATGTCACTTACAGCACTATGCTTGGAATAACCAGTATGACTCATGTTGATATTCCATCTGTTATGTCAAATCTCCTTTGTATTAGTTTATGTTTCATATAACCCTAGAGTGCTTCTGACATTGGCAGCTATATATTTTCCTCTCTATGACTTTGCATTATAAGAATATATTATATAATTTATACAGTGTTGTAGTCATTTGTATCATTGTCCACAATTAGTTTTCTATCAAAAAATGGTTTCATAATTTTGATCTACATTTGCCATTTGATTTGTTTGACTTCTCACATTTGTGTTTATATGATAAAATTTAAAAAAGGAATATTTATACCTATTTTTCTGTGTTCCTGGAGCACCAGGTTTATAACTCTGTGGTATAATTTATTTTGTGGCAATGATTTCGTTCAGTGTTTGTTTCCTTTGCTAACCTCTCTGTTCCTCCCACATAGGGATCAGATGCCATTTATCTTTGTATTTCTAGTGCCTAGCGTGGTTTCTGAAACAGAGTATTAGGAAACTTATTAAACGAATTATTTTTAACTCATTACCCACTATAGATATATGGCACTATACTGTGCAAGGTATTCTCTGCTTTGACAATGAAGGCAATAGATCAATCCACTACTTTTCAATACTTTTCTTTTTTCTTTCTTTTTCTTTTTTTATTTTTATTTTCATCATTTATTTAGAGACGGAGATCTCACTATGTTGCCCAGGTTGGTCTTAATCTCCTGGTGTCAAGCAGTCCTCCTGCCTCAGCCTCCCAAGTAGCTGGGATTACAGGTGCAAGCCACTGTGCCCAGTTCCTCTTTTTCTGTTGAAATTTTCATCAAAATTTACTAAAGCTAATCTGGAATTCATTCACTTTGAAATGGTTCATGGTGTTATAGAATTTTTTTGTGTCAATTTTATGGGATTATTTCATATAACAATCTTTGAAGCCTCTTAATATCATTAGAAATAATCCCATATGAGGATGCTGATTTAGTTGTACTTATAAACTTGTGAGTAATGAAACTAATGGTTATTTTCATATCATTTCACTTTTCAATATAATTCTTTAAATATTGCTTATGCTTCAAAATTATGGTAGAACCTATATTTTAATACATTAACCAGAAAAGCA
>NW_012148452.1:101061-102916 GCF_000956105.1 Propithecus coquereli
CCTCTAAAATCCATCTAAAATTAGTTTCTCTCTCAATAAAGTGGTCATTAAATAGCAGCTGTAGATAATCAGTGCTGTTGAGTTACATCAATTTCTGTATATAATTATGTCAAGAACTTCAGTATTCCAAATGGGATATTAATAATATGAATAGCATTTTCCTTGTAACATGAAGTTTTTTGGTAACGTAAGACATTTTATAAACTAGTTTACTTTAATTTTCCCCGGTTTTTGGTGGTGCTCTTTGTTTTTCTCTTCGTTCTTAAGGTATTTGATAAGGAGAAATGTGATAGCAATTTAGAATGTTTTGTTACTTTTCCCTTTTATCCCAAACTTTTTACTATGAAGAGTTCTAAACATTAAAATAAACTCAAAAAGTAGTACAGTAGTTATCCATGTAGCACTACCTAGGTTAAACAGGTACTCACATTTTAATATGTATGTATGCATATGTGTATATATAGCATCTATATATGTTTTGCAGAAACATTTGATTATGTTACATATGTTGCAACATTAGGTGGAAATTTCTTAGGAAATTACCCATGCATTTCCTAAGAATAAGGACCTTCTCCAACATAACCAAATATTATATGGTAACTCAGAAAAATAATGCTTTATATTGACTATTATCCAACCCATATTTTAAAATTTCCCTATTGTCCCAAAAATATGTTCTGTAACTGCTTCAAAGCAAGGTCTAATCAAGGTTTATTCCTTACCTTAAGTCTCTACTTTCCTTTAAGATAGCATATAATTTACAGCTATTAGTTTTCTTTTTGCAATATTCATACCAGTTATTTTATTGAAATTCCACATTTGTCAGATTTTTTCATTATGATAATGGTTTTTGTATGTCTCCATTCCCTGTATTTCCGTTAACTGGAAGGTAGGTCTAGAGGCGTAAATCCATTCAGGCTAAGGAGTTTTTTGTTGGTTTGTTTTCAGACTTCGTAAGTATTGCTGTCTATACTGTTTGATCCTAGTAACAGACACATTTTGTCAGGTTGTCCCCCTATCTGCATGATACTATATTTGATCACATGGGTAAGGTAGAGACCGTCAGATGTCTACATTTTGGAAATCTGTTTTTCTTGTGGAGATTAGTAAGTATTCTGTGGAGTGTTATTTTGACATCATTTCTGAAACAATTTTTAATTAATAATTTTGTTACATTGAAATTTGTAGAATGATAGGGGTATTTTTCTTAAATCTGTCATGTTCTCTGCATTTATTGACTACTATTCTTCTACAGAAAAAGTTTTCTCTTATCAACCAGGAATAGACCACGTTTCTCCTGGTATCCCAAAGGCAGAACAAATGCCTAATTCTTTGTTTTTTTAATGACCTTTTTCATGGTGTAAGGAGTTGTTTAATACTTCCAGTGGTGGGAAATGAGTTGTAGATTGAGGATCCCATATCTGAAATACTTGGAACCAGAAGTGTTTCCCATTTCAGATTTTTTTTGGATTTTGGAATATGTGTATATACATAATGAGTTATCTTGAGAATGTGACTGACACGTAAACATGAAATTTATTTATGTTTCATATATACCTTCTACACATAACCTGAAGGTAATTTTATACAGTATTTTAAAATAATTTGTTGCCTAACATTAAGTTTTGACTGTAACTTGTCACATCAGGTCAAGTGTGGAATTTCCATTTGTGGCATCAGGTCAGCATTTAAACAATTTTGGAGCATTTTGCTTGGAAGGAATTAAAGATAATTTTTTGGAGGATTTCAGATTTTTGATTTTGGGATGCTCGACGTATATATTTTTTTTTTTTTTTTTTTGAGACAGAGTCTCACTGCGTTGCCCTGGCTAGAGTGTCGTGGCGTCATCCTAGCT
>NW_012148452.1:102966-105246 GCF_000956105.1 Propithecus coquereli
ATATGATACAGATAAAGCAATTAATGTGTATAAAATAATAAAACAATTATTAGTATATAAATAGCTAACAACAGAGCCCCTACAAATATTAGTCAACTTCTGACAGAACTGAAAGGAGAAATTTTAGCTCATGATTACAGCTCAAGATTTCAATACTCTCAATAATTGGTAGGGGTTATCACTCTGAGATTTTACCTATGCTCACGAGTAAATTTGTATGCCTGTTTTTCTTTTAAAAACTAATAGAGCAACTAGACAGAAAATTAGAAAAGAGTTAACTCGATTAACACTATTAACCAAATTGATGTAACACTCCACCCAAAACCTATAGAGTGCACATTCTACATGATAGAGCATATGCTTGGCGATAAAACAAATCTCAGTAACTTTAAAAGGATTAAAATCTTACAAAATATGTTCTCTAAGCACAATGGAAATCACTAATAGAATTAAATTTGGGGAATCTCAAATATTTAGAAATAAAACAACACATTTGTAAATTACTCATGAGTCAAAGAAAAGAATAAAAACATTAGAAAATATTTTGAATGAACATGAAAATAGAACCTACCAAATGCTATAGTATTGCACTGAGGAAAATCTACAGCTTTAAATGCTTTTATATTATGAAAGGAGAATGTTGTAAAATTAATAATCTAAGCTTTTCCCTTAAAAGAATATAAAAAGAGCAAATCATAATCAATGCAAGACAAATGAAGCATATAATAAATACCTGAACAGAAATCGATGAAACAACAAACATTGGAATATTGGAGAAAATCCAAATTTGGTTCTTTGAAAAAAATCGACATAATTGATATTTGTAGCCAGACTAGAGATTCTAGCCAGGGCAATAAGGCAAAAAAATTAAAGCATAAAGTTCGGAAAAGATGTCATTTCAGACATCATTTCTTGTGACGGTTATAAGTATTGTATGGAATCATTGAACTGTAAAGTTCAAATGGATGACTTTTATTCTATGTAAATTATATCTCTGTAAAGCTTTCACACGTAAAAGTACTATCTCGGTACTTAAGTATGTTGGTTTTTGGGTAATTTTTGCAAATGAGTCATAACTGATAAAATACCTCTAGTCATTTACTCTGTATCTTTCAGGGCAGGTATAACATTTGGTTTACATTGTGAGCACCTAGGATAGTGTTTTACACATCATAGGGCTTTTTTGGAAGGAAAAAATTAACATTGCTAGTGTTGGACTACTTCCTAAGTTACTTAAAATTAAATTTCTCTGTGTCTAAATATCGTGATACTATATTGGCATAATAAATTAAGTAAAACATTTCTTAAAAATTGTTGAACAGTACACTTACAATGTGAAAATTGTGTGGAATGTAAATTATATTTCACTATACCTATAAAAATCAAGGGGAATAAATAAAAGAAATTCCATTTGAGATACAAAACTACCTTTTCTAATGTACTTTGCTTTTGTGATGTGGTAGTAGTTTCAAAGAAGCTCTGTGTCTGTCTATAAACTATAAGTTCAAGACTACACCTTTTGTACTTTAACATAAAAATTTTATTGGGTTATTCCCCTATTAAAAGGCTGTTTGTTTGTGTTTAAGTTAATATATTATTTTTCTCTGTTCTCTCTCATGTATTGTTTCAATAATGGCCAGAAATTTGTGATTTTCCAGCAGAGCCTGTAACACACTAAGAACTGTATTTCCTGTCCTTGCGTAAAGCTCTATGTGATTATATTTTGTGAAAATTTGAAAACACTTGATTTTGTGCTTTTGTTTCCTGGGCCTATACCTGAAGAAATAATTGTTTCTGTAATCTGCTTTTAGGGTTTATTTAACTGATGTGGACGTTTTATATTTTTTCTTCATTCCTAAAGTAGAATTCTAACCTTAATATTGACAAGAACAATCTTTTGGTATAGTGTAGGAATGTTATTTGGTCAAGGGTATTGTGATGTACCTGTGTATTATCTTCAATTCAAGGTCAGTTATGGGTGAGAAAATATTAACCTCCATTTTTCTTGATTCCTTCTGTGAAGGTGCTTGTGAGTGAGGATTCTGACAGTGATGGTATTGTGGCCCACTTCCCTGCCCATGAGAAGCCAGTGTGCTGCATGGCATTTAATACAAGTGGTAAGTTGTTGTTGTTATTTATGTCATGAGTTTTCCAGCCAATATTTTGGAAATCTCACTTAAATTTTTAAAACACATAGAATCTGACTTTTCTTCATGCATCAATGTATATCAGAAAAGTTAGTGATTATTGAATAAATGCATTCATAATAAAAATTTAGAA
>NW_012148452.1:108993-136671 GCF_000956105.1 Propithecus coquereli
TATTGCTAAAAGAGTCTGTGGTACTAAAATGTTTTGAGAGCCCCTTAACAAAATGGTTGAAGCTTGATATGATTTCACCTATTTCAGCTGGGCACACTGGCAAGTATCTGTTTCAGTAATGATTCCGTTCACATTGTCTAGCTAAGTTTTAGTAATTTAGTTGATAAGAGATAGTCCTAGCCAGCGGGGCACAGTGGCTCATACCTGTAATCCTGGCACTTTGGGAGGCTGGAGCAGGAGGATTGCTTGAGGCCAGGAATTTGAGATATGCCTGGGGAACAGCAAGACCCCATCTCTACAAAAAATAAAAAATTAGCTGGGCATGGTGGTGTGTGTAGTAGTATGCTTCAGCTACTCGGGAGGGTAGGGGCTGAAGCAGGAGGAGAATGGCTTGAGCCCAGGAGTTAGAGGTTACAGTGAGCTGTGATGACACCACTGTACTCTAACCTGGGCAACAGAGCAAGACTCTGTCTCCAAAAAAAAAAAAAGAAAGAAAAAAAAAAAGAGATAGTCCCTTATACGTAAAGTCTTCTGGGTAGATACAAATAAGTAAATAGGAACTTAAAACAAGGAAGGAAAAGCTTATGTGGAGTAAGGGCAGCATGCTAGGAAATAAATATTAGCCTGGTTTTGAGGTATTGAGTATAGTTCTTCTAAAGGAAATCATTTCTAAGCTGGACCTAAAAGATGATTAGCTAGAAAATAATGATTCATTGCCTGGTATATAAATAAATATTAGTGGAATGACTGAGGCAAGAAAAATAGGGCACATTTGAGATTGTGAAGTAGAGTTATATAGTGGACTCATCAAATTTGTTTTACAATAGATAGGTTTTTTAATGTGTCATAATTTCTGCAACTTTTATAAGTGCTTTATACCTGTTTAAATATTTGTATTAAGTGGAGGGTTTATATCTAAGCAATCAGTCACACAATTTGTTTGCACAATGTTTTATAGTAGCTGGTATGCAGAGATTTTATGCAGTTGCTTATAATTTATCTCTGTTATTTACTGTTCAGCTTTGAATATTTTTGCTGTTCAGAATATTGGCCGTTACTGCATATGAGCAAGGGTACAGAAAATATTCTCAATGATTTGGAAGTCCTTTTTTTTTTTCTTTTTAGCAAGTTCTAGTCAGTAGCTACCCAGCTTATTAAAAAAAGTCACTGGATAATTTAGCCATGGCACTTTACTATTAATTGATCAGCTGCTAACGTTAGGTGACATTTTAATTTTGCATTTTCAATTTCTGGTTCATATTTATTGTTCTAACCCTCTTGGATTGAGATACATACATACAGGACATGTTTTAGTGAGGAACTGGTACTGCTATTTGTAAATGCATGGACACCTCAGTAGTTGTGGTTTTTCCCCTTAAATTATTTGTCATATGGTTTTAAAAAATGTTTTGTGGAATAAAATGATATATTTTCTATCACTCTTCATTTAAGCCCTCCCCATTAGTAAATAAGACATTTACTAATGTGACTTATATGGTAGTTATTTGTACACTGGCTGAATAATATTTATTAGGCTTATTTTATTAGTTAATTGGTATTTTGTACAAAGATGTGTAGTTTAAGTGGGCCTTATAGTTTTTTTATTTAAATTGGTCTTTTTTGAAATATAACTTATTGATCTTCCGATAACATAATTTTGTCTTTCTTTACTCATATTTGTTTCTACATTTATTTATATCAAGTTTTAACCTTCTAATAATTCTCTATATTTGAAGGCATTTTCATGGGATATGTAACATAGCTAATAATAAAAATAGTGCTTGTTAGAATGCCTTTTATAGGTTTAAGGAAGTTCATTTAAAAGAAACAGATGAAACGTGTAAAAAAAGTTGATTGCATGTTTTTGTTTTTAAAGATAATCTTTTTCAAACCAGTTTACCTGTGTGTGTCCCTATTATACTTAAGAAAACAAATTTCTTTTAGCCTTTTTTTAAGAGAGACATCTTTTTAGATGAGAGTAGTATAAAAACATTCTGGACAACAGAATCCAAGAACAACCAGAGCTGTAGCCACCTCCTGGGAAATGTTTAAAAATACTTTAATATGTACATGATGGAATAACACTACAAAATGAATTAAGGAGAAAATGTAGTTCTGTTGACTGGGTGACATGCAGTTCTGTCTTGTGTGGGACCTATTCAGAAAAGACATGAAATGATGCCATTAAATAGAGTTGTGAAACTTCTAGTTCACCAGCTGCATTTAGTTTGTTTTTCAATTTATCATTCCTATTCTTGTTTATTAGCTATGACTTGAGTCTGGAATTAAAACGAATATTTTAGTGGCAGCATTTATGATTTGTTTAGAAGTGCCAGATTGGTCCCCATGCTTAGATCCGGGCAGATTCAATATTATGGGTGGTGTAAATCTGTTGCTTTCAATTATTTAGAAATGAGTAACATTTTTTAGGAAACTTTTTTTTAAATCAATAAACTATTTTTTTAGAGCAGTTTTAGGTTCACAGCAAAATGGAGGGAAAAGTACAGAGAGTTTCGGTTTACCCACTTTCCCCACTCACGCACAACTTCCTTATTGACATCCAACACCACAATTCTACCTTTGTTAAAAAAAAAAAAAAAATGGGTGAATGTACATTGACAAATCATTATCACCCAACATCCACAGTTTACATTAGGGCTCACTCATTGTGTTGTACATTCTATAGGTTTTAACAAATGTGTAATGATGTGTATCTACCATTGTAGTATCATACAGAATCATTCACTGTCCTAAATGGTTTTCATCAGATTTGGGACTTTTTAGCCATCATTTCCTTTTTATTTTTGCATTTTATTTTTTTAGAGATAGAGTCTTGCTCTGTCACCCAGGCTGGAGTTCAGTGGGATGATTATAGCTCATTGTAACCTTGAATTCCGGGGCTTAAGCCACCCTTCTGCCTCAGCCTCCTGAGTAGTTGGGACTTTAGGCGCATCTCATCATGCCTGGCTAATTTTTAAAAATTTTTGTAGAGATGGGGTCTCACTATGTTGCCCAGGCTGATCTTGAACTCCTGGTCTCAAATGATCCTCCTGCTTTGACCTCCCAGAATGGCAGGATTACAGGCGTGAGCTACCACACCTGTTGGATCATCCCTACTCCATATGTTTATTTCCACTTTAAGATATTAAAATATTTTGTAAGAAATATTAAATTTTAATGTACTTCCATCTTCAACAGCATCCTTGTCACCCTTAATATATTGTTGAAAAATGTTACATCCTGGTACTGTTTTACTGCTTCAACTTTATCTGCCACATTTTCCATCCGGTAGTTAGCCGTGCTAGGTCTCTTTCAGCTCCTTAAACATGTTACATCATTTGTCCTCTGCCTGGAATCCTCTTTTGCCTGGCTCTTATCACTTGAGCCCTATCTTAAATATCAGTCAAGAAGTCTTCCCTGACACTACATAAAATGTCATGTCCCCCTAACCCCTCACTTTGCAACTTAATTGGGCAAGTTAGTTAATCTGCTTGGGCCATTCTCAATGCCTCAGTTTCCTCATCAATAAAATGGGAATTAATAATTGTATCTAAAATAATTCCTAACATGTAAGTGTAACCTCAAAAAACATTTTTGTTGCTGTTTTTATTAATGTTAGCGTCCTTTATTCTAGTATTTAAATTATTTACACCCATCAGAATATCCTTTCAATGTGTTCTTTGTTAGAGGTAAGCTTTTATTTTGTCTCCAAGTATTAGCCCAGTAACTTTCATGTAGTTGATACTGAGTAAATGTACATTGAATAATTATAATTATTTCTATTGGATTTTTCATAATTAGAATCATGGAAAAGCTGTAGCAGGGCAAAGATAAGACATTTATTCAGTATAATTATTTGTTGAAAAAAACCAACTTATTTCTAAATTGTGGTTTAAATAAGATTGTTTCTCTACTGTGGGAGTGACCCATGATGGCAAATTGTATTAAATTGAGATATATATCACAGATAATTATGATTGGAATATATAGTGGATATTAATTAAAAATATCCTGTGGAAATTACTGTATCAAGAACAATAGATCAATATGTATTATTAATATTATTTTATTGCCTTGGAAAATAAAAAAGATGTATTTTTTAGTTATCGAATTGGCAATTAGATGCATAAGAAATCCTCAACTCTCAACAATAAGCCTGACATTTCTAAAGCAGACTTACTGTCTTTAATGCAGTAAATAATTGATCTGTTTTCCAAAGGCGTTAATTCTGCCAGCTGAGCAGCTGAGAACTGTGAAGTTCAACACATCTACATTTTAAATAATTACTTCTCCTTGGCAGGGAAATTGCTTTTCCACCCATTAATAAGAGGAAAATGAATGTCGAGTCTCTAGTAAAAGAGATTAAACATGTATCCCTTTGGATGCTTGACTGCGTCTTTAACAGACTCAAAATTCTTCTGGTTACTTAAATGCTGTATATTAAAAGGTGATTGTGGTCTTGGGTTAATCGTTAAAGAAGTTTAAATTAGTTTTTTGTTTTTTGGTTTTTTTTTTTGCATAAAAGTTGTTCCCATTTATTCCAGCAAGTGGTCACAAAAATACCTTGTCTTGATTTTTTAAACATCTATAATGCTTCACAGATTTACAGAATAGTATAGTTTGAGATTTTTCAGCTGACAGCTTCTGTTTTATCACTACCAGACACCTATACTATATTACTAACAATGCAAAGACGGCCTGAAGAATCTATTTCCTTTTTTTGTCCTCAGGAGAGGGCATTTCCATAATAATTTTGTATTTTTTCTTGTTTCATCATCTTATAAAGTGTTGTCTTTTACTCATGTAATAGATTGCTCCTTAAAAAATTAGTTCACTTTGCTCTCTGTTCATTGTGGCATTGCAGTTGTATGACAGTTAGAGGGAACTTTGCAGGGGTGACTCACCATTGAGTACAGTAGGTATAGTGCCTAGGAACCATGATATTTTAGGATCCCACCATAATCTTTTAATTTCTTTTAAAAAATATATATATATTTTAAGTTAATAGAATGAAGGTCATAAAATATAAAGCAGGCATAAAATATGAATTTAAATATTTTGTCATGGAGGAGGAGGTCCATGAAGACAAAAATGCCTACGTCCCATTAGATTCCACATGTAGCCCTGGGTTCCATCAGTAGGTAAGGAAGCTGCCCACCACCACTGCTGCAGCTCTCCCAGTTAATTGAGCAAAGGTTCTCAGTTAATAGTAAATGAACTAATGGAAGATGTGAGTGCATATATTGGAATACCATGTAACAGTAAACATATATACCTGTGACAATTTAACTGTCTACAACAGATATAACAGAAATACAGCATAAACACATGTACTTTTGAAAAAGGTAAAGAAGAATAAATGTAGCTGAGTACATACATGCAAAGTAGCTAATGTTGATTTCAACTTTTATTGGTATAACCTTACTGGTTGTTAAACACTGAAGTACTTGAATACTTCTTGTCCCTTCCCTTGCCTCTTCCCTGGAATGCCCTCATTGTGGGGCTTGTTTCATTATTCTCATTCAGATTGGTATATTTTGCCATATATTAAATATTTTGAACATTACTCTGAAAACAGTCTAAATATTTTTCATAGATACATACATTCCAAAGAAATTTATTACATACAATAAGGTAGGTACCTTTGGTGGGGAGCAGCAAGGGATAGGAGAGTGTACAGGAATGGGATATCAAAGGGAAAATGTGAAAACACTAAGGGAAGGTTACTGTTTGGACTCTTTAACATGGATGAAATGAAAAGTATAATTAATTCTTCCATATTATCTGAAGTCAAAAAGAATAATATCTAGAATGCTAAGAAGGTGAGGCAAAACCTATCAATTAGTATTCAGAATTAATAAATGTAATATTAACAAAATTTTTAAAGTACCAACAGTATAAAATAATACTAATTACTCTAATAATAATTAATTAGAAATAATTAAAAGTGAATTGATTTTGTGATTTTCCCTTTGTTCCTTTGATTGTTTGTAAATGAATAAATACATAATTCGATTGTGCTTAGAATGCCTGCCTACCCCGTGATCTTTTCTCTATATTAGACTTTGTCGTTATATATACTCTTTCTGAAACATAGTCACAGAGTCGTGTTTTGATAGTGCTCAGGTAGGTAATCAAACTTAATTTTCAGAGACACTTGGGGATTTGATAATGTCTGCTACATTTGCTCATATGCTGAAAATGTGTTAACTGACACACAATGTGGAATAGAGTACTTGATGGGTATCTTTGAAACTTTATCTTTCATTCTAATTATTATCAATTACATAGTTTCTGAACTCCTCTGCTAGAACCCTGATTCATGTTTGTTATATTTTGACGTAGGTACTGTGGAATATATAATTCATGGTGCTTTGAGCACCCATTTGGCCACACTGAGACTCGTTGACCTCTTTTTTGACCCCACATCATGTTTTTGTATCTTTTATGTATCCCTCTCTGACTGCTGTGTTTTAAGTTATTTTTTTGTTTTCCTATAGGGGTTGGGTGGCTACTAAAGTGTTTTAACTAACTGGTTTTAACTAACTGGTCTGTTTAGCACCTTGTCTTTTTCCTCTCTTCACTCACTCTATGTAAAACCAACAAGTTTATCCTGTCCCTCACCTTTATTTTTGTTTTCATCTATCTTCATTTTTATTAAACTGTAACTTACGTAATGCCAACTATACAAATTTTAAGTATATAGCTTGGTGAATTTTTATATATATATACATACCTCTATAAGCAACATCCAGAAAGTTTAAAAAATCTGTTTCACACATCTGTGAAATACGTCGAATGGCATTCCTTTAGAAATTCCTAAATTTCCAAATCTACCTTTTGAATTATATTTTGTAGTCCTAACATATCAAGAATATGCTTGATACAGATTGGTCTCCATCGTCTCTCCTTCTTTTATTTCTGCTTCCTGTCTTATGCTTTTCATAATATTTCATTTTATTGTTCCTTCTCTCTACCATATTCCTGTTAACCTCCATTCAAGGTGTACTTTATTATGAACTTTTTGCAATTATTGTTCATGACTTTAATTTAGCATTAGTTGTGTGTGTGTGTGTGTGTGTGTGTGTGTGTGTGTGTGTATCTGTATATAATTTTTCCTTGAGGTCGGTTATCGTATATAATACTACTATGTCAGTACCTATAGATCTTGGGTTCCTAACATTGTTTTGGCACATAATAATAGACAACATGAGCTAACACACTTTTATTTTAACACTTTTAAATTTGTATTTCTCACCGTCTATGGGTTTCGGTTATCACATCTGTTAATTGAAATCAAGCATATTGTTTCTAAGGCCCTTTTGAGATATAAAATTGTGAAATTGTACCATTTACAATTTTCTTGAATAAAGTTATGAGTCCAATTAATCTTCCCAAACCATACTCTTATCTTAATTCTCCTACTTTATGTAATTTAACATTTTTATCATCCCAGTGACCTTCCATAGCATAAACAAGAAAAACAATTCAATAATGAGAGCAAAACATTTTCATAAAAATATTTTGTCACTATCTTTGATGTGCTAGTACTGTTTTATGTGCTATTATTGTTCACTAATGATTAACTTAAGTGAATGTTTAAAACAAAAGTAATCACCTCTTTAGCTTATTCTAAATTTATATGGAATTTGAAAACACTCGAGATAGCTAAATCAATCTTGAAAAAGATGAGTAAATTTTAATAACATAAACTACCTAAACTTTCAACTTAATCTAAAGCTCACCAAGAAAGGATTTTGGGGGTAAATATAGATGTAGATGCGTAGAGTGGAGTAATGTCCGGACACTCTTAAGAGTTTAGAATAAAGTCCAAAATCTTATAGTCATTTGATTTTTGACAAAAATATCAAGCATTTCTATAGGCTAAGTATAGTTTTTTCAACAAATGGTGCTAGGACAACTGGGATATCCCTTGATGGAAAAAATGAATCTTTCCTTTACAACATAACATAAAATTACCTCTAAATGGATAATAGGCTTAGTATGAAAACTAAAAGTACGAAACTTCAAAAAGAAAATATAGGCGAGGCGCTGTGGCTCACTCCTGTAATCCTAGCACATTGGGAGGTCGAGATGGGAGGATTGCTTGAGGTCAGGAATTCTAGACCAGCTTGAGCAACATAGCAAGACCCTCTCTCTACAAAAAATACAAAAATTAACCAGGCGTGGTGGTGTGCGCCTGTAGTCCCAGCTACTCAGAGTTTGAGGTTGCAGTGAGCTGTGATCATGCCATTGCCTTCACGCCTGGGCAAAAAAGCAAGACCCTGTCTCTAAAAAAATAAATGAAAGAAAGAAAGAATGAAAACAATTTAGAGTAATATCCTTTTCCCCTTGGGATACAAAAAGATTTCTTAGATAGGTTACCAGAACACAAAATTTTCATTAAAATGGAAAACCTCTTGGGAAGATATTGTTAAAAAAATAAAAAGGTATGCCACAGACTGGGAGAAAATTTCTGATAGATAGATAAAAAGACAATACAATTTAAAATGAGAAAGAAAATTTGAAAAATCATGCCACTAAGGAAAGTATTCAAATAGCCAGTAAGCACATGAAAAACTGATCAGCTTCACTGACCATCAAAGAATACGGCAAATTAAAACTGTGAGAAATACCCATTGAAATGATTAAAAGGCGGACAGAATCAAGTACTGGTGAGGTTATGGAGCTTATGTGAGTGTAAAATGATATAGCCACTTTGGAAAATAGTTTCACAGTTTCTTATAAAGTTAAACATTTAATATATGATCTTGCAATTCCACTCCTGAATATTCACCCAAGACGACTAAAAACATATATTCACACAGGGACTAGTGCTTGAATGCTCATAGCAGTTTTTTCTTTCTTAGCAGTTTGAGTCACAATATTCAAAAACTAGAAACAACTGAAGAATGGGTACATAAATTATGGTATGTACTTAAAATGGAACACTAGTTAGTAATGTAAATAAATGAATGAGTTGACTGTTACTTGCAGCAAGTGGGCTCAGAAAGTATTGTATGATTCCATTTACATTAAATTCTAAAATAGGCAATGTTAATTCATAACGGCAGAAAGTTGATCAGTGGTTGTTGAGGTGGATGGGGAGGGGATGACCTGCAAATTAATACAAGGGAACTTTTTTGGATGTTCTCTCTTGCTTATGGTAGTAGTTACGTAGATGTATATATTTGTCAGACTTATCAAACTGTGCACTTAAAATGAATACATTTATTATGTGTAAATTATACATTAATTAAAGGTTAAAGTTTTACTAGCACTCTGGGAGGCCAAGGCGGGAGAATTGCTTGAGCTTAGGAGTTCGAGACTAGCCTGAGCAAAAGCGAGACCCTCGTCTCTACTACAAATAGAAAAATTAGCCAGGCGTTGTGGTGTGTGCCTGTAGTCCCAGCTACTCGGGAGGCTGAGGCAGGAGGATCACTTGAGCCTAGGAAGTTGGAGGTTGATGTAAGCTAGGTTGATGCCAACAGACTCTACTCAGGGCAATGGAGTAAGACTCCATCTCAAAAAATAAAAATAAAAAAAAGTTTTAAAAAGTATTCTGGTATCTGACAAATATACTCATCCACTTAGAAAAATAAGAATGCACACAGACATATACCACTTTCCCAAATATTTGATAAGTAAATCTATTGAAAATAATAAACATTAGAATGCTTAATGAGAAAACCCTTTGAATATGGCCAAAGATGTCTTCACAAGCCTGAACATTTCATGATTCAAAGAGAAAAAAATAAATACTTACATAATGATGTTAATACACTTCTAACAGCTAAAAACATAGGAGATAGGTAAGTTAGGAAAATTAAGTGAGCTAGAAAATCAGTTGTTGACTTTACAATAGGGTTTTCCACATGGAACAAATAAGAGCAATGGGTTTTGTTCTAGTTTATGCTGGTTATGGATATATGCAACTTCAGTCAGGTATCAAATCATCTCCTTTGTTTGGTAGTGTTTTGTTCCGTACTTCTAACAGGGTTTTATGTGGTACGTTTGAGAAAGATTAACTATATTCTGGGCTACTAACATGGAAGATACCTTCATGAGTTTGATTATCATTATCTTTAAGCAGCTTAAGAAATGTGCTGCTATAAGGTGCTTACGAAGTTGACGCTGCCCATGCGGACTTTGAGACTATTGTTTTCCAGTACTCATAGTCACCTTAAAAGTTTTATTAATCAGACTTTAATAAGCTATGATATTATTATGGTTTCATGTCATCTAAGGAGTTTAAAGCTTTCTGTCAGTACTAAGATTGTGTTTCTTTGCTTTTATGTACAAATTTGGCTATTAACTCTTTTACATAATTAATTTGTAAGTTTCTGTCTATGCAGGATTTTTTTAAGATTAATTTATTATCATTATTTTTAATTTCAAAATTTTTATGGAGGTACAAATGTTTAGGTTACATATATTGCATTTGCACTGCCCAAGTCGGAGCTACAAGCATGCCCATCCCAGACTATGCACACCACTCCCATTAGGTTCTATACAGGTATTGATTGGAAAGTATTATATTCACAAGAATTAATGCCAAAGTATAAAATTCTTTTATGAGTGATATCATCTGAATTCCTATAACGATTTCAATTTCATCCAACATATCAGTGTTTATGTCTCTTTTTGGAAGAGAGTGTGAATAGCTGGTAATTCGTATTCCGATTCACATGTGTGCACATGATAAAGAACCATACAATTAGATAGGTGTTATAAATAGGATATGACAAAGAAGACAAACCTACTCGTGTTTCCAAGATTTTATAGCATATGCCCAGTGGAGGTTTGCTACTCTTTAATTTTGCTTTTTGGGCTAACCAGCTGACGCCCAGTTGAAAAGACTTATGTTCTTATGAGGCCACAAAAGCCTTAATGTTCAGTCTCCAGCTACTTCGGATTTTGGAGAACGCTGTGTACCATCAGCAGCTTCAGTCCCCACCCTCTAACGCTAATGCTCATCTATCAAAGTTGAGGCTAAGAGTGAGGGAAAGGAAGCTTCCAGATAAACATACAGCAGTGCCTAAACAGCTAATCACTCTAGGCTTCCGCTTCCAGGACCTATAATTAGAAGTCCTTCATTTTCCTTGTATTCCCAGATGACGCAAATGCTTTTTGTGGCTTGGCACCTCATTTGGGGCGTGGGTTTAGTTTATGGCCAGGCCAGAGTCTGGTTTAGTCTTCTGATGCTGCATAAATAGTTCTCAAGCCACAGTCTACTCTGTACAAGTTTTTCCTTTTATGTATATGTGCTTTTAAACTTGTTTTCTAGAAAAAAAAGAAAACCTTGTTATTTCCCCAACAGAAAATGTGCAAAAGAGGAAATTATAAATTAAAAGAAAGCACACGATTATGTAGTCCTATGCTAGATATTTCTTCCTTTTCTTTCCACTCTTAATTTTTTATGTTATTTTAGAAGTTTTGTGAAAAAAGTAAACTCATTGGTGGATTATCGAAGCCACATTTGCGCAGAGGAGTAGGAAAAGAAAATGTTTGAGATAGGATACACGGAAGATAATAGGTATAATTTTTCAGTGAACATATCCTTAAAAATTTGAAGTGGGTTTATATAGTAACTAAACAGATTAATGCCAGTTTGAAAAGCTAGTAGTATGTTCAAAAGTGTTCATCTGTGATTATCATTCATATAAGAAACAATAATAGTCTTTATTTGGCAAATGAGGACTTTTATTTGAATATTCATTCTATGTAAAACATTGATATGATACAAAATGTAGTAAGTTTATCTGTAGTATGTGAGGAATACATACGTGCAAGTTCATCCTATTTCCTGTCAGAATGATATTTCTATTGAATTGTTGGTCAAGTGCAGAAAATCATTTTGTTGTGGGAAAGTGGAATCAAAAGATAGTAGTGGAGTTGTGATAATTCAAACTTACTATAACTCTGCAAAAAAGTGGGAGAAGTGAAAAAATAATGTCCACAAAAGGACATCAAAGCATTCATGCCTAACCTTAGAGATTTATTGTTTGAATTAAAATAATAATAAGCAAAGAATATAAATTGTGTCAGTGACCTCATGACCATAGCTAGGCATATAATGGGAGGTAAGGTTATATATACTGTTTTAGGTTTAATAAAACGTTATTACATTATTTATAATAAATGGCACTTTTCATCATCAAAAATGTATTCTCGTGGGAATAGCTAGGATGGTGGGCATCTAGTATGATATTTTACTCTAATGTAGTGACTAGACCTGTACTGTAGATTAGCCAAAGAAATAGCAAACTCAAATATACCTCCTCTTTTCATTTAAATGACTACCTTATCTTCCCATGGATGCTTAATATTCTTTCATGCCTTTTCCTTCAAGAAAATATTGGTTTAAAAATGTCCAGGGTAGATGGGCAAGATGGGGGAGTAGAAGCAGCCCGTGCGTGCCACTCTTAAGGAGAAGATTGAAAATTGCAGGTGGATGCCCACCTATGGATGCGCCTTCTTGGAAAGTGCATTGTAAATCACTGGAGAAGTGGGGCACATTAAGAGTGAAGGAAAAGGTGACAGGGCGATCCATTCTACGAGATTGGAAGGTACCTGGGGGAGGCATCCACACATGGGGAAGGATAGAAGGAGAAAGCCCTGGGGCTCTTCCTTCCCCTCACTGCAAGCACTGCTGCCCAAGCTATGAGGGGGTCCCCACCACCACCTCAGACCTCTGGTCTGATCAGTGAGCTGTTTGGAGTCTGCATTGCATTGGCGAGTGGGTGCAGCAGGGACCTGGGGGCTTCCATTCTGGGTTACTGCAGCTGACTCCATTCTGAGCTCTCAGGTCTAAGGCACACAGGGCTTGGCCTTGCTGCAGCCATCTATGTGTTGCCCCCCTGCTGGTCTGGGGAAGGAGCGGCAGAGTGGTCGCTCTCCTATGCGGGGACCTGTGACTGGGAGCCAAGCACCCCTTCCCCTGAACAGGGGATTTTAACAGAGGGCACCACAGATGCCATCTGGAAGCCTTGTGATGGCTGCCTCTGCAGGACCTGGGCAAAGGGAGAGCCTTGGCTGCCTGGTGGCTCCAGCTCTGCTGCTGGGCCTGTGGCTCCTCCCCCAAAGACCCTCCACTGCTTCAGAGCCCCACAGCTCCGCCCCTTAAGCTCCAGCCCTGCCACCAGCTCCGGCTGGGCTCCAAGTCTCCCACTGGCTGCCTGGCAGGAAATGCCCCTGCGTACAACACTCCCACAGGGACCCACCAGCCTCAAGCCACCGTTTCAACACACCTTGTTCAAGCAAATGCCCACAGCCCAGATGCCCGCAACCACTGCCTAGATAGCCTTACCTAGCTGCCACTATCACCTCTGTGGGGACACCCAGGCAGTGCAATCGCTGCAAAGCCAGACTGGAGAAGGTCTGCCCAGCCTCCAACCTGAACTTCCAACAGTGGCCTGGGGAATAACTCACCACTCTACATGAAGATCATCCAGCCTTAGCTTGAACTGTGACAAGCACAGGGGAATGGGACTAAAAAGAACAGCTGCATTACAGGCTCTCAGTATATCTACCCCTATCCTGTCGGGTCAGTCATCCACAAAAGGACCATATAGGACCCTTCCTTCTTCTAAGTAGGAGAGTTCCCAGCAAAGGAGAACAGATGAGCTGCAAACCTATCAACCCAGAGCTGAGAGAAGAGGATTCAGATGAGAAGAAACCAGCAAAAGAACTCTGGCAACATGAGCAAACAAAACAATTCGATGCTTACGAGGGATCACAACCAAAAGGAAATTGTCAAAGTGTCAGAAATGGAATTCAAGCTATTGATAGCAAATAAGGTGAATGGCATTGGAGAGAAAGTTGAAAACCGAAAAAAGAAGCCAAAAAAAAAAATTTTTTTTTTTCAGGACATCAAAGAAAAAATGAAAGAGTTGCTAATGAGCTAGACAATGTCAGAAGGGACATAATAGAACTTTAGAAATGAAAGAATCATTTAGGGAATTTCAAAATACAGCAGAAAACTTCAACAACAGGCTAAACCAAGCAGAAGAAAGAATCTCAGAGCTTGAAGATAGGGCTCTCAAACTAATGCCAGTCAGTCAAAGATGCAGAAAGTCAAAGATGCAGAAAGGGGAATAAAGAAGGATGAACAATTAGAGAAATATGGGACTATGTGAAGTGAACTAATATACAAATTATAGCTAACCCTGTGGGAGAAGAAGAAAAAGCAAAAAGCATAGAAAATCTATTTGATGAAGTTGTTGAGGAAAATTTCCTTGGTATTGCCAGAGATTCAGATACCCAGATACAAGTTGGTCATTGAACACCAGGAAGATTCATAGCAAATAGGACATCTCCAAGACACATAGTCATCAACTTGGCCACAGCAAAATGAAGGAGAAAATTCTATAAGCAGCAAGATGAAAGGAGCAACTAATCTATAAAGGCAAACTCATCAGGATGCCCCACATAAAAGATACAGACTGGCTGAATGGATGAAAAAACACAACCCAAATATCTGCTGTCCTCAGGAAACACATCTAATCCTTAAGGACTCATATAGACTCAGGGTGAAGGGGATGGAAAAAATACTCCACACAAATAGAATCCAAAAGAGAGCAGGTGTAGCCATTTTCATATCAGAGAAAATAGACTTTAAATCAACAAAGATTAAAAAAAAGACAAAGATGGTCATTATATAATGGCAAAGGGAGTAATTCAATAAGAAGACACAACACAGGAGCGCTTATATTCTTAAGGCAAATCCTACTAGATCTAAGTAAAGAAATAAACAGTAACATCTTAATTGCCATGATCTTCAACACCCCAATGACAGAGCTAAGCAGATCATCGAAGCAGAAAATCAATTAAGAAACACTGGACATAAACTGGACTGTATAACAAATGGACCTAACACACATGTATAAAGCATTCTATGCAAAAACTACTGAATATACGTTCTTCTCATCAGCACATGGGACATTCTCCAAGATTGATCATATCTTAGGCCACAAAATATGTCTCTGCAAATTCAAAAAGATCAAAATAATGCCATTTGTCTTCTTAGACCACAGTGGGATAAAACTAGAAATTAATTCCAAGAGAAACACTCAGATTTATGCAGAGTATTAGAAACTAAACAACTGCTGCTGAATGACCCTTGGGTCAATGATGGAAGTAAGATAGAAATCCAACAATACCTCAAACGGAACAACAAAGGGGAAACAAGCTGTCAAAATCTAGTGGATACAGAAAAAACATTTACATGGGGAAAATTCATAGCTTTAAATCCCTACATCAAAAAGACAGAAAGATCACAAATTAACAACCTAATGTCACATTTCAAGGAACTAGAAAAGGAAGAGCAAACTAAACCCAAAGCCAGCAGATGAAAAGAAATACCAAAGCTCAGCAGGTGTAAATAAAATGGAAACCAAAAAAATAATACGAAGGATCACTGAAACAAAAAGTTGGTTCTTTGAAAAGATAAACAAATTTGATAGATCTCTAGGTAGATTAACCAGAAATAGAAGAAAAAAGATTCAAATAAACTCAATCAGAAATGAAAAAGGAGACATTACAACTGATACCACAGAAATACAAAATATTGCCCGTGAATAGTACAAAAATCTCTATGTACATAAACTAGAAAACGTAGAGGAATTGGATAGATTTCCTGGAAACACAGAACCTCCCAAGCCTCAATTAGGAAGTAATAGAAATCCTGAACAGATCAATAACAAGCAGTGAGATTGAAGCAGTAATAAAAACTCTCCCAACAAATAAAGCCTTGGGTCAGATGGATTTGTAGCCAAATTCTACCAGACCCACAATGGTACTTATCCTACAAAAATTATTCCATAACATCGAGAAGGAGGGAATCCTCCCTAACTCATTCTATGAAGCCATTATCACCTTGATACCAAATCCAGGAAAGGACATACCAAAGAAAATGAAAACTACAGATCTATATCCCTTATGAATATAAATGCAAAAATTCTCAATAAAATTGCAGCAAACTGAATTCAGCTGGACATCAAAAAAATAATTTACCATGATCAGGTGTGTTTCATCTCTTGGTTGCAAGGGTGGTTCAACAAATGCAAATCAATAAACATGATTCCACATAAACAGAAGCAAAAAGAAAAACCATATGGATCATCTCAATAGACGCAGAAAAAGCAGTTGATAAAATCCAGCATCCTTTCATGATAAAAACTGCCAACAAACTAGGTATAAAAGGAACATACCTCAAAATTATAAAAGACATATGTGACAAACCCACAGCCAATATCATACTAAATGGGGAAAAGTTGAAAGCATTCCCCCTAAGAACTAGAGCAAGACAGGGTGCCCACTGTCACCACTTCTATTCAACATAGTACTGGAAATCCTAGCCAGAGCAAGCGGACAAGAGAAAGAAAGAAAGGGTATCCACATAGGGAAAGAGGAAGTTGCTTTTTGCTGACGATACGATCTTCTAGCTAGCTAAACCCAGGGACTCCACCAAAAGAATATTAGAATTGATAGATAAATTCAGCAAAGTCTCAGGTTACAAAATTGGTGTAATACAAATCAGTACCATTTCTATATTCTAATAACAGTCAAGCTGAATGTCAAATCAAAGACTCAATACCACTGACAACAGTTACACAGAAAATAAAATACTTAAGAATATACTTAACCAAGGAGGTGAAAGATCTCTACAAAACACTGATGAATGAAATCTCAGATGACACAAACAAATGGAAATACATCTCATGCTCATGGATTGGTAGAATCAACATCGTTAAAATGTCCATACTGCCTGAAGTGATTTATAGATTCAGTGCAATCCCCATCAGAATAACTATGTCATATTTCACAGATCTAGAGAAAATAATTCTATGCTTCATTTGGAATGAAAAAAGAGCCAAAGCAACTTTAAGGATAAAGAACAAATTTGGAGGCATCACATTACCAGACTTCAAATTATACTACAAAGCTATAGTAACTAAAACAGCATCTTACTGTTGTAAAAGAAGAGACATAGACCAATGGAACAGAATAGAGAACCCAGATATAAAACCATCTACCTGCAACCAGCTGTTCTTCTATAAGGCAGACAACAACATACACTGGGTAAAGTGTAATTACGAAAATTGACAAAAATTAATTCAAGATGGGTAAAAAGCTTAAAGGTAAGGCATGAAACCATAAAAATTCTAGAAAAAAAATATAAGAAAAGCTCTAAACATTGGCCTAAGGAAAGAATTTATGACTAAGACCCCAAAGGCAAATATAGCAGCAACAAAAATAAATAAATGGAACTTGATTAAATTAGAAAGCTTCTGCACAGCAAAGAAGATAATCAACAGAGTAAATAGACAACCTGTAGAATGGGAGAAAATATTCACCAAGTATATACCCGATAAAGGGCTAATATCCATAATTTCCAAAGAACTCAAACAAATGAGCAAGGAAAAAACAACCCCAATAAGAAGTGGGCAAAAGACATGAACAAAAGTTTTTCAAAAGAAGATGGACAAATGGTCAACAAATATGGAGAAATGCTCAATATGACTAATCATCAGAGAAATGCAGATTAAAACCACAATGAGATCACCTTACCCTTATCAGAATGGTTATTATTAAAAAGCCAAAAAAGCATGGATGCAGAGGGAAAGGAACACCTATACACTATTGGTGGGACTGAAAATTAGTACAGCCTCTGTGGAAAACAGTATGGAGATTCCTCAAAGAAATAAATGGATACTTACCATTTGACCCAGCAATCCCTCTACTATATATCTACCTAAAGGAAAAGAAGTCAATTTATCAAAAAGGCACCTGCACTCAAATGTTTATTACAGCACAATTCACAATTGCAAAGATGTAGAATCAACCCAAGTGCCCATCAATTCATGAGTGGATTAAGAAAATGTGGTATGCATGCAGAAGATCGAAACTGGATTCCCACCTCTCACCTTTCACAAAAATCAACTCAAAGTGGATAACAGACTTAAACTTAGGCATGAAACCTTAAGAATTCTGGAAGAAAATGTTGGGAAGACTCCTTTAGACATTGGCCTAGGCAAAGAATTTATAAAGAAGACCCCCAAAGCAATCACAGCAGCAACAAAAATAAACAAATGGGACCTGATCAAATTAAAAAGCTTTTGCACAGCCAAAGAAACTATCATTAGAGCCAATAGACAACCTACAAAATGGGAGAAAATATTTGCTTTCTACATATCTGATAAAGGGCTGATAACAAGAATCTATATAGAACTTAAGAAAATCAATAAGAAAAAATCAACCCCATCAATAAATGGGCAAAGGACGTCAACAGAAACTTTTCAAAAGAAGACAGACTAATGGCCAGCAAACATAAAGAAGTGCTCACCATCTCTAATCATTAGGGAAATGCAAATCAAAGCTACAATGATATATCACCAACTCCAGTGAGAATGGCCTTTATCAAAAAGTCCCAAAACAATAAATGTTGGCGTGGATGCGGAGAGATAGGAACACTCATACACTGCTGGTGGGACTGCAAACTAGTACAACCTCTGTGGAAAGCAATATGGAGATACCTCAAAGAGATACAAGTAGAAATTCCATTTGATCCAGCAATCCCATTACTGGGCATCTACCCAAAAGAACAAAAGTCGCTCTATGAAAAAGACACCTACACCCAAATGTTTATAGCAGCACAATTCACAATTGCAAAGATGTGGAAATAACCCAAGTGCCTGTCAATGCATGAGTGGATTAATAAAATGTGGTATATGTATACCATGGAATACTACTTAACTACAAAAAACAATGGTGAACTAGCACCTCTTATATTATCCTGGATAGAGATTGAGCCCATCCTTCAAAGTGAGGTATCACAAGGATGGAAAAACATGTACCACATGTACTCGCCATCAAATTGGTACTAACTGATCAACACTAAGGTGTTCACATGGTAGTAATACTCATTGGGTGCCAGTCAGGTGAGGAGGTTGTGGGGGTAAACCCACAACTAATGGAAGCGGACTGCACTGTATGGGGGAAGGACACGCTTGTAGCTCTGGCTTGGGTGAGGCAAACGCATTACATGTTACCAAAATGTTTGTACCCCTATAATATCCTGAATTAAAAAAAGAAAAAAAAGGAAAAGAAAATGTGGTATGTATATACCATGGAGTACTACTCAGCGATGAAAAGGAATGAAATTATGTCTTTCACAGCAACTTGGATGGAATTGGAGACCATTATCCTAAGTGAAGTATCTCAGGAATGGAAAAACAAGAATGCATGTACGCTATCATAATTGGGACCTAATTGCTGGGCACACACAGGCCCAAAGAGATGTAAAGGTGACAGGAAACCAAGGTGGGAGTAGAGGGGGGTGTAAAAACCTACTTATCGGGTACAGTGAACACAATTTGGTTGATGGGCACACTAAAAGCCCCAACTTAAACTTTATAAAAGATATCCAAGTAACAAATACATTTGTACTCCCTTAATATTTTGGAAAAAATAAGTTTACTAATGTGATTCCACTTCTGGGAATAGCAGAGTAAGCTAACAAACCACCCTTCCTAAAGAAAACAATTATGAAATCTGGACAAAATACAAGTCAACAGACACACAGAGGTATGTGTATTATAATCTCTGGAACAGCCAGTAAAAACTTAATTTGAAGATATATAGCACAAAAATTCATAGATAAATTCAAAATTGAATGTTATATATAAGTAACCCCAAAACACCAATAAAGTATGAGAAGAGAAGTAAATAGACAAAAAAATTATAAGGAGACAAGTAGAAAAATAAAAATCACTAAAATGGTAGACCTAAATCCAACCCTATCAGTAAGTATACTAATGTGAATGAACTATAAACACTAATTAGAAGTCTGTGATTGGATTAAGAAAGAAAAATATTGGGGCTATGGGAGAGCAAGCAAGCGCCCAACTATCTATTATCTAAAAGAAGCCCATTTTAAATACAGTTGTATCAATGCATATAGAGTAAAAGGAGAGGAAAACATATATCGTGCATACACCAATCAAAACAAGGCTGGAGTGGTGAAATTAATATCAGAAAATAGTCAACTTCATAGGAAGAAAATAACCAGGGTTAAATCATGTTAAAAGGGTAAATTCAGCAGGTAATCATAATAATCTCAAATATATGTGAACCTTGCCATAAAATTTAAGAAGTTGATATAACTGAGGAAAAATTAACATATCCACAATTATACTTGGAAATTGTAATTTCCACTCACCAATAGAACCAGTAATCAAATCAGTAAGAATGTTGAAGGTGCAAACAATGCTATCAATTAATTTTAATTAATTAACATTCATAGAACATTTCAGGTGTTCAAGTATATATGGAACAGTTACCAAGGTATATCATATTCTGAAACATAAAAAAAACTTTAAAAAACTTAAAAGAAGTAATATCTTGTCATAATGAAATTACACTAGCAATAATATCTGAAAGATATCTGGAAAATACCCAAATATTTGGAAACTAAACACACCTTTGAATAATCCATGAGCAAAAGAGAACGTCTTTAGGAAACATTTAGAACTGAATGTAAATGAAAACACAGCACATCAAAATCTTTAAGTTTAGCGAAGGTAGGCTTAGAGGGAAATTTATACCAGTATATCCCTACTCTAGAAAAAAAGGAAGTTCCAGAAATTATAATCTAAGCTGATACCGTTATAAACTTGAAAACAGGAAGAAAAAATAAGCCCGAAACAAGGGGAATAAAGGAAATAGTAATAAGAACAGAAATCAATGAAATTGAAAAGAGAAAAAACAGAAAATTATGAAAGCAAAATAGATTAAATGATCCAGCCAGAATGATCAGGAAAAAAGGAAGACAAAAATTACCAATATCCTGAATGTGAAAGTGGACATCATTAAAGTCCATACAGATATTAAAAAGAGCCAATTCCTTGAACTACAGAAAGTAATTCATCAAAAGAGAGATTTTAATTTTAAAAATTAACAAAATTTAAATTAAACAGTTGTAATGGTAGCTCATACCTATAATTCTAGCACTTTGGGAGGCCAAGGCAGGAGGATCACCTGAGGCTGGGTGTTTGAGACCAGCCTGGGCAACATAGCAAGACCCTATCTCTACAAAAATTTCAAAAATTAGGTGGGTGTGGAGGCATGGATTCATAGTCCAGCTACTCAGGAGGTTGAGGTGG
Organism: Propithecus coquereli; assembly: GCF_000956105.1. Classification (NCBI taxonomy): domain Eukaryota; kingdom Metazoa; phylum Chordata; class Mammalia; order Primates; family Indriidae; genus Propithecus; species Propithecus coquereli. The sequence continues at coordinate 130,158 of NW_012148452.1, forward strand.
GAAGATCACTTGAGCTCAGGAGTTTGAGGTTGCAGTGAGCTGTGATCACACCATTGCATTCCAGCCTGGGCAACAGAGTGAGACTCTGCCTAAAAAAAATAAAAAATTGTAATGGTAGTTAAAAACCCTTAAAATAGACCCAAATAGGCCAGGCATGGTGGCTCACACCTGTAATCCCAGCACTTTGGGGGGCCAAGGCAGGAGGATTGCTTGAGGCCAGGAGTTCAAGACCAGCCTGAGAAGAGTGTTACCCTGAGCAAGAAGAAGACCCTATCTCTACTTAAAAAATAAAAAAAATTAGCCAGGCGTGGTGGTGCACGCCTCTAGTCCCAGCTACTTGGGAGGCTGAGACAGGAGGATCACTTGAGCCCAGGAGTTTGAGGTTACAGTAAATTATGATGACACCACTGCTCTCTGGCTGGGACAACAGAGCCATACTCTGTCTCAAAAAACCAAAAAAACAAAACAAAAAAGAACCCCAAATATTTTAACTGATGAATTTTACCAAACATTTAAGGGAGATAAACAATTTAACAAAGTTTTTTCTAGGAAATAACAGAGTAAGGAGCATTTCACGGTTCATTCTTCGATGCCTCCATTACTCTGATGCCAAAACCAGACAAACACATTATTAGAAAGCTACAAACCAATATTTTTCAGGATCTCAGACATGAAAATCTTCAAAATATTAGCAAATTGAATCCAGCAGCATATACAGGATTTTGACCAAATGGGGCTTGTTTTAGGAATGTAAGGCTTATTCAACATTTGATAATCAATCATTGTTAAAATTTACAATATTAATTGATTAAAGAAGATAAACCACATGATCATTTCAATCAATATATGCAGAAAAGCACTTGAAAAACCCAACATTCTTTCATTATAAAAACTCTCAGCATATTTCCTAAAGGGCTTTTACAAAAAAGCTACAAATAATGTCATACTTAAGGATTGAACGCTTTCATCCTAAGACATGGAAAAAGGCATGGCTATCTCTTCTCACCATTCCTCTTTGCCTCAGCAAATACATTAAGTAAAAAGGAAGAAAAGGCATGTAGATTGGAAAGGAAAAAGTCATATTGGGTCTATTCCTATACTACATGATTGTCATCAAAGAAAATTCATGTACTGTACCAAAAAACTCCTAGAATTTGGAGGAAACACACAAAGTTAAGGTAAAAAAATATAAATTTTATCTCTATATACTAGCAAGGAAAATTGATAATTGAAATTTTAAAAACATTACCATTTATAATCTAAGAAAATAAATTCAGAACCTTTGTGCTAAAAAAAAAAAGAATCTTTGTGCTCAACAATAAGAAAAAGAAGTCAAAATAAATCTAAATCAAGAAATATGCTGCATTCATGGATTAGAAGACTTAGTATTAAGATATCAATTATCCCCAAATTGATTTATACACTTAACTCAATTCCCCCCAAATTCCTGAATGAGAATAGCTGAAATAATGTTACAAAGCCCAGAAAAGGTAGGCTCACTTTACCTGATTTCAAGATTTTCTATAAAGTTACAGTAATCAAGAGTATGATATTAGTGAATATATGTACACAGAAATTGATGGAATATAATAGAGCATCCAAAAACAGGCCTACAGAAATAATGGCCAATTGATCTTTGGGAAGTTGACATGTTAATTCAATGAAGAAGGAACAGTCTCTTAAAGAAATCTTGCTGGAACAATTGAACATCTTACGCAAAAAAGTTAACGTTGTGTACCTTTTGTATAAGATCCTCACAATCTTTTGTATAAGGTCTGCATATTTTATACAAAAATAAATTCAAAATGGGTGATAGACTTAAGTGTAAAACATAATACTATGAAACTTTTACAAGAAAACAGAAAATCCTTATAACCTTCAGTTAGGCAAAGAATTCTTTGATATGACATCTAACCAAAATTAAGAACTTGCTCTATGAAAGCACTGTAGGCAGTTTCGATAAATATCCTGCCTGGGTAGAATCAAGTTTTAAACTGGTGAATTAAGTGGGGGATTTAGTAGTTTGATCAGTAGGTAAAATGGAACTTTGAATTCAATTTTGAAGAAGTTGCAAAAAGAGGGAGTATGTTTTAGTTTCTTAGACGTATGCCATTTTCCCACTCTTTTTTTTTTAAATAATAAAAATGATTGTCAACTGTATAAATTCAGTCATATAAAACTTCTCTCTGCTAGTCATATGGGAATGTATTATAATAATACCTGTAATTCTAGTATTTATTCTTTACTGGCATACTGATGTAACATTAAGTTTGTTATTCTCAGGAAAATGTTTTTTTTTTGGTGTTTTGTTTTGTTTTTGTTTTGTTTTTTTTTTTTAGACAGAGTCTCGCTTTGTTACCCGGGCTAGAGTGAGTGCCGTGGCGTCAGCCTAGCTCACAGCAACCTCAAACTCCTGGGCTCAAGCAATCCTTCTGCCTCAGCCCCCCGAGTAGCTAAGACTACAGGCATGCGCCACCATGCCTGGCTAATTTTTTCTATATATATATATTTTTAGTTGTCCAGATCATTTCTTTCTATTTTTAGTAGAGACGGGGTCTCTCTCTTGCTCAGGCTGGTCTCAAACTCCTGAGCTCAAACGATCCACCCGCCTCGGCCTCCCAGAGTGCTAGGATTACAGACGTGAGCCACCGCGTGGCCAGGAAAATGTTTTAATTTTTTTGTTTTGGAAAGTTTTTTATATCCTTGTAATTTTTTTCCTTTGATAATATATTAAAATATGTTGAATAGCTTTTGAAAATATTTCACATACATAATCATTTTCACTTTTACCCTTTGTTTTTTGTCTTCCAGGAATGCTTTTGGTGACAACAGACACCCTTGGCCATGATTTTCATGTCTTCCAAATTCTGACTCATCCTTGGTCCTCGTCACAAAGTGCTGTCCACCATCTGTACACTCTTCACAGAGGAGAAACTGAAGCCAAAGTAAGCTGTGTATTTTTTAAGAAGGCCATTTCTTTGTGTAATACGACATCTCCTCTAGTTGGTCATTTATATCGCATTGGAGCTTAACGTTAATGTTAGTGAGAAAATATTGCTCTTTGTGGTAGTACAGGTTAGATAATTAAGAAAAAAAGCCTATTTTGACCCAATAAATATATAAGCACTAGATAAACACCTTATTGTCAAAAAATTCAGCAAATTTTGATAAAACAGTTCTGTTTATTTTGCTCCACTGAACCTAATGCCATTTCTTGCCCCAGAGAAAACCCCTGTCATGGATTTGATACCTGTCCCTCCATACTTTTACTAGGCATTTTGATTCTATATACATAAATATGTACATACATACACACACACACACATATACATATAAGCACACATATATTCATATGTACATAAAATAATTCAGTTTCATAATAGAGATCAGTATATGGATATTCTGGAGGCAGTTCACAATGGCTAGCAAGAGCCAATTATGCACATCTCTCCCCAACACTGTTTTCAGTGACTTCACAGAGGTAGTGTGAAGTCATCCATGGTGGGAATATTTAATCTTGAAAATTGGCAAACACTAAAAATAATCTAGCAGTAGAGGAGAATTGATTTAGATAATAGAACAAATATATGACAAAAGAAAATAGAGGGATGATTATTGAATACAAGAAACTTAAGATACACATCAAGGAAATGGAACATGAGAACGTTGGACCTTGATTTAATCAAAGTATAAAGAGACAGTTGGAGAAAATTGATCATGAACTGGATATTATATTTATCAAGTGTTATTAATTTTCTGAGTGTGTAATTATATTGTAGTTTTATTTTTTAAAAATCTTTATCTGTTAGGCATATATCCTGAAGTTTTTACAGGTAAAAAGGATATGGTATCTCCGATGTGCTTTAAAATATTCTGTCAAAACAAACAATGAAATAGAGTCAACCAGATTTGCACAGTGTTAATTACTTAAGCTGGGTGATGTCCCTGTAGGTGGTTCATGATGGCATTCTCTATACTTTTGTATATGTTTGGAAATTTCTGATAGAAAGTAAAAATGAAACAACACCCTTCACCAAAATTATGCTGTTTTACTTACTTTAGCTTTAGAACATGATTTATTGTTTGTTTTCAAAAACTTTCCTGGCTATTGTGTTTTAGAGTGACTCTATTGAATTATATAATGAATCTTGTGGAGATTTTTACTTGGATTACATTGATATGACATTGTAATACAGTTAAAAGTGACATTTTTACATTATAGAAGTTATGCATCTAGGAATTATTACATTTTAAAATTAGTCATTGCTGTGGTATAGCAAAACTATTGATTGTTTTGTATTGAATTTATATCTTTCTGTGTTGCCTGCTTCTCTTATAAGATCGAATAGTTTTTCAGTAAATTTTCTAAATGGAATATATTTTTCTGATAATCATACTTTCTGACTTTTGAATTTTATTTTTCTATCTTATTACATTGGCTAGGAACTCTAAAATGTTGTATAACTGTAGTAGTGATAGATATGGTCTTTTATTTTCAAATAATGTTTTAGTTTCTTTCACTTTATTGTTTTCCTTTATTTTTAGCATTTTTTTTTTCATTTTGCAAGTAATACATAAAAACATCTCGTGAATAAACTTTAGACAATCTTGAAGAATATGGAGCAAAACATCAAAGTTACCCATTAACCTCTCTGTGCGGAGCTGCCTTGCTTGGTGTAACATTGTGATCTGTTGTGCCTTCTTAAAAATACCCCTACATATTTACATAGATGAATTTGTTCTTAATACTGCAGTAGTGTTATATATTTTTTAATTATCACCCTAGCACTGGAGATCTGAAGATTAAAAAAACCATTTTACTTAACCTTTCTGATTTTTGTTCTGACATTTATAGATTGGTAGTTCTTAATAAATATGTACTTTGATTAATATTTCTAATTAATATCTAAGGGAAAACCAAATTACTGCTTGGTAAGATCTTAGCATTTTCATAATCCAAGCTCTATTTGAATTCATTTATCAGCTTTAATTAAAATGTTTAAATCTTGAATCCTTATCCTTCAGCATGTATTTTTACTCTTTTGTATTGCCATTGTCAGACTTCAGAAAAGATTACAGACACGAAATCTGTGCATTTTTCTTAATCTCAGTTATTTTATTCTCCAGTTAAATTGGGAAATCTTAGCTTTTTATTTATTTATTTATTGGTTTTTTTCAACAAAAAAAATTTTGTTTTTAGAGACAAGGTCTCGCTCTGTCACCCAGGCTGGAGTGAGTGTAATGGCACTGTCATAGCTCATAGTAATCTCAAATTCCTGGGCTGTAGTAATCCTCCTGCCTCTGCCTCCCAAAGTGCTGGGATTACAGGTGTGAGCCACCATGCCCGGCCATCCCAGCTGATTCTTGGCTTTTTAAAAAATTGTGGTAAAATACATGTAACATAAAATGTACCATTTTAATAGTATCAATCCACATTTTTGTGCAACCATCACTGCCATCTGAATAATCTTATACCTTTTGGAACTGAACAGGTTTTCTAAGCTATCATCATTGAACATTTATCCATACCAGCTGTTCCTCAATTAGAAAGAAACTAGGAAATGGAATTTTAGTCACTAAAGTGGTATCTTTTCATTTCTTCTAATGTTCCCATCAGGCAAATTATCATTTATGTGCAAATTTTAATTCGTTTGCACATAATACATACTGCATGATGATTAAGTATGGGAATATGCAACTCCTCGTACATACAATGTCCAATTTCTTCCTTCTAGAAGAAATATTTAAAATATTTTTACCTTCGTGAGGGTGTTTATTATATCTCCTTTTTTCTTCACACAAAAAATGCCTACAGTAAGTATTTAAGTTCCTGTTGAGGTTAATGAAATTGATTCTTCTATTAAGATTTCACTTTAGAAATGTATTAGTTGGATCATGACTTATATTTTTCATGTATTAAATATTCAATGTCTAGTCAGATGAGGTCCACAGGAAAAATAAATAAATAAGAACCATTCAACATTCATGTTAAGAATTCCCTTATGTCCCTTCCTCCTTATCTAAGTAGAAGTAATTAGGATTAATCCTTCTCTTCCTTGTGTCACTCATTTTATACTCTATTATAGGACTGGATGTCTAGTTGTCTGTCTCCGCTAATACTGGGGTTTCTTTTATAAAATAAATTGTACCTTATTGACTCTTATATGCTCAGGGCTTCCCACAGAGCCAGATACATTTTTACCTTGCACCATTTGGAAGTAGGTTACCAACATAACACAATGCTCTGTTATCCTCAGTGTTTGAATGTGTATTTCCTATAAATGGGGATACTCTTCTATGTACCCATAAAATAACCATTTAAAAACCTAATCAATAAATTTCTACCATCTAATTTTCAAGCTCCATTTTAGTTTTGCTTGTTGTCCTGGTAACTAGCAAAGGATTTAGTTCAGGAAAACTTAATTGTTCTATTTCTTCTGTCTCCTTTATTCTGGAATATATCATCATTATTTATTTGCCATTTACGATCCTAGCACATTTATTTATTTATTTA
>NW_012148452.1:139411-139767 GCF_000956105.1 Propithecus coquereli
AAAAAAAAAAAAAAAAGTCAATATTTGAACCTCTACTTTTGGCTAATATAGAGTAATAGAGGCTAGATTTACCCTCCTACCTGAAACAGCTGAATGATAGTTTTTTCTAGTTACTGTATATTAGTCATTGAAGGAAGATAGTCCCTGAGAGATAGGGAACAAATGAAAAAATGCCTACGCTTGTCCTATCTTGAAAGTGTTTTCAGTCATGGTACAGAAAGGGGGAACCCAGATATAGCCTGGTTTATGAGAGATTTCTAAGAGTCTGAGGAGACCAAAGTCATAGAATCTCAGGACAAAGTACCAGAGATATAAGAGCTCCAAAGAGAGAGAATCTTGGATATTTGCAGAGAAGA
>NW_012148452.1:140745-145009 GCF_000956105.1 Propithecus coquereli
AGTATACACCTACCATAGAACCCAGAAATCTTAGTCCTGGGCAGATTGTCCATAGTATGAAATTTACGTTGTTCAGGATGACATCCAAAATTACTCAATATTTTTTTCCTATAGTTGCCATAACAATTTGCCGTGAACTTGGGGGCTTCAAATATCAAAAATTTCTTCTTTTAAAGTTTTGGAGGCCAAAAGTCCAAAATCAAGGTGTAAGCAAGGTAGTCCTCTCTCTGGAGATTCTAAGGAAGAATCTACTCTTTGCTTTTTCCAATTTCTGGTGCCTTTTAGAGTTCCTTTATTTATAGCCACATCACTCAATCTCTGTCTCTCTGATTGCATTGTATCCTCCCCATCTGTGTGTCTGCTCTCTTCTGTATTTCTTACAAAGGTAAATGCGACTTTAATTACCAACCTGGATAATCTAGAATAAGCGATTTCTCTCTGTTTCTATAACTTAATCACTTATTTTGCCAGTTATTCTTTGGTCTTATGAGGGATATGAACATCTCTATTTTGGGGCTACCATTCACTTCACTATATTCCATCCTCTGCCTCCCAGAATTCATATTCATGCCATATGCTAAGTACCTTTTCCCCATACCAACATTCCCAAAAGTCTCAACTCATTACAGTGTAAGTACAAAACTTTCTTTAAAATAGCATCAGCTCAAAAGCCCCAACATCGTCATCTAAATCACCCAGATCAGTTGTGGTTGAGACTCTAGGACTCATCCTAGGGCAAAATTCCTGGCCACCTATAGACCCATGAAACAATAAAAGTTATCTCCTGTCAAAATACAATAGTAAGACATGCATTGGATACACATTCCAAAAGGGAGAAATGAGAAAGAATAAAAGAGTCACTGATCCCGAACAAGTTTAAAATCCAGCAGGGCAAATTCCATTAAGTTTCAAGCCCTGAGTTTCCTATTTGGCTTGATGCTTTGCCCTCCTGGTCTGCAGCTCCGTCTTCTGGGCCTGCAGCTCTGCCTACCCCTGCCTTTGTACACACAGCTTGTGCTTCTAGCCCACATCCTTGCTCTTGGAGTCATTCATCCATTTTATTGAAGGATAGCACACGTTTGCAGCTGAGTAGGTCTGTCAAACTATTTCCCACTTGTAGAATTTTGCAAGACCCCATAGTCCTCTTTCTCTTTATCCTGTCTCTGTGCCTTTTAGTCCAAGCTGTCAATGTTTCTAGTGATATAGCATTCTCAAAAACCTTGCGTATCTTCTGTCCGTGTGATGGGCATCTATGCCATTAGACAAGAGGATACTCCACAGATCTTTCTTGAATTTCCCCATCTCTATTCCTGGCTTCTGCTGATTGACTGGATTCATGAGTCACATGCCTGATGTCTTCAGCAAAATGTTATCTAGCCATACCCTTGGCCTTCTCTTCAGATCATACTTTCCTGCAAACCTCCTGATATTAGTATCTTTTTCTCCGTATATTCAAATTCTAAAAGATCCAAAAGATTATTTCAGAAGCACTCTTAAAGGCAGTAAGGGAGATATTTGGGGTCAGGGAAGACATTGTGGAAAACTTAAAATCATTTCATAACTTTTGTTATTCAGCCATAATGGAATAATAGAAACTGGACTAAATGTCTCTATCAGTCAGCACTCTACCAGAGAAACAGAATCAGTAAGATATTAAAGGGATTTGTCGGTTTACACAATTTTGGGGGCTGGCTAGGCAAGTCTGAAATCAGTAGGGCTAGCCATAAGGAATGGCAGGTTGAAAACTCTCAGGAAGGAGCTATTGCTTCAATCCGTAGGATCACAGCACATTAGCAGAATGAACCCCAAGATGATCCAGATGTAGTAAACAGTAGAAAGTATTTTTTTTTTTTTTGAGACAGAGTCTCACTCTCTTGCCCTGGCTAGAGTGCCATGACATCAGCCTAGCTCACAACAACCTCAAACTCCTGGGCTCAAGCGATCCTTCTGCCTCAGCCTCCTGGGTAGCTGGGACTACAGGCATGCGCCACCACGCCCGGCTAATTTTTTCTATTTTTAGTTGTTTGGCTAATTTCTTTCTATTTTTAGTAGAGATGGGGTCTCGCTCTTGCTCAGCCTGGTCTCGATCTCCTGAGCTCAAGCAATCCTCCCACCTTGGCCTCGCAGAGTGCTAGGATTACGGGCATGAGCCACCGCGCCCAGCCAGTAGAAAGTATTTTAAATCAACCGTTATTACTACGCTTAATGACATGAAGGAAAATATGCTTGTTAGATGGGAAGATAGGAAATCTCAGTAGAGAAATATGAAATATAGAAAGTAACCAAATATAAAGTCTAGAACTTCAAAATACAGTATCAAAAATGAAAATGAACTGGATGTGTTAACAGCAGAATTGATAAAGAATAAAAGAATTTGAAGGTAGATCATTAGAAATTTCCAAACTTAATGAGAGTTAAAATAGAAAATAAATAGAGCCTTAGCAATATGTGGGATAATACCCGATCTAACATATGTGTAGTTATTGCAGGTGAGAAGAGAGAGAGTAAAGGAGAAACAAATATGCAAAAGTGAAAAACTCACTTTTGTTGAAAGACATAAATTTACAACTTTAAAAAGACAAACATCACATATGATCAAATACAAAAAAAGCCATTTCTCAGGACATCATAGTCAACTTTCTGAGAGAACCAAAGTAAGGAGCAAATCTTAAAACCAGGCAGCAGAAAATAATACATTACATACAGAGAAAGTACATTTAACAAACTATTGACTTCCCATTGGAAACCATGGAAGCCAGGAGACAGTGGAATAACATGTTTAAAGGACTGAAAAAATCAAATATTGATTACCCAAAGTTCTCCATCAAACAAAAATATCCCTCAAGGATGAAGGAGCAATAAAGCCACCACATTCATACTAGAAATCATGCTAAAGTGACATGTGATACCAGAAGCAAACTTGCATTTTTAGTAAGTAATGAGGAATATTGTAAATTTCTTGTTGAATGTAAAGGATGATATTTTTCTTCTTAAAATTTGTGTAAAATACATAGGAATGATAAAATTATAATTTTATAATTTTTATATGTAAGAAATTATAGCATTATTTTGTGGGGATTATATTGTGTGTACATGTAATGCATATGATAACTATAGCGCAAAGGACGAAGGGTATTAGGGTAGGTATATGGAGCTATACTATTGCAAGGTTCAACATTGCTATACATAAAAAGCCAGTATTTCAATGAAAATGGTATACCAAAAATTATTCAGTTAATTCAAAAGAAGGCAGAAAAGGATGGCAGAGGCATAAGAAAAAGAGGGATAAACAAGAAACAAATATTAAATGGTACATCGAATTCAACCATATAAAAATTACATTAAATATTAATGTACTCCAGTATAGGAAATTACCTATAAGAGATTCACTTTCAATATAGAGACATTAATATGACGATAGTAATTGCATGATAAAAGATATATCATGCAAACAACAAATATAAGAAATTGGAAATTATTAAGTAAAAATCTATTTTAAGACAAAGTTTATTACCAGAGATATTTCATGATGTTTAAGAGTCAAATTGTCAGGAAAATTTAAATGTGTATGAACCTAAACCTGGATTTCAAAATACATCAAACAAGCATCAACAGAATTAAAAGGATGAATAATTAACTCTGCAATCCACATTGGTGATTTTAACACCACTTTCTCAGCATTGGGTAGAATAAATAGAGAAAAAAGACATAAATTAACAGAAAAACACTACCAACCACATTGTCCTAGTACATAAATAGCTGATCCCAACAACTACAGAATACGTATTCTTTCAATTATGACATCGTATATACTTTGAATGGATATGAAACAAGGGATAGTAGATGGGACTTATGCCACAGGCAAAATATTTATTATTGGTGGATTTAGATGGCAATCACAGTATGGTACAGAACACTGTAGGCTTGATTAGTGGCTCAATTCCATTCATTCCCATCAGTGAATGAAACCTTACCTTGAGCATGAGTGACCCAGATTGTTCCATTAGCAGCTGTGATTTGTTTGCACAATTCATGGCCCCAAAGAGAGGCATCTATAATCTGCTAGTATGTAGTCTTCCTAGTGGCAGATGAGACCATTGGCCAGGCCATTGCCAACTGATGAAATGTCGGTAAAAATAAAACATTTCCAGAGGGTTGTCTAAAGTAGGAGTTAGCAAGCTTTTTCTTTAAAGGGCCAGATGATAAATATCTTTTTTTTTTTTTTTTATTTCAGCATATTATGGGAGTACGAATGTTTAGGTTA
>NW_012148452.1:145652-150849 GCF_000956105.1 Propithecus coquereli
ACCGGGGTTAGGTGATACCTCATTGTGGTTTTGATTTGCATTTCTCTAATGAGTAGAGGTGTTGAGCATTTCTTTGACTCTGCATTCGGTATGGTCTCTGTATTCAGCTCTGCTGTTGTCACACAAAAGCATCCACAGACAATATGTAAATGAATGGGCATGGTTGGCCCACCATCATAGTTTGCCTAACCCTGAGTTAAAGTTGGGATGATTGCTTTCCATTATTCTCCTTTGCTGGGTTGTTCCTTACTTCAATCAGCCTTCCATAGTTGTTGGTGTTATACAGCTGCCAAGGCCCAGCGGGCACCATCAGGTTTCATCTTAGCTGAGCCATCAATGAAAATTACCCAGGCATTTAAAGGAAGATCTATGAATCAAGGGCCTATTGAGCCAGTGGCATTGCTTCAGGCAGTGGAGTAGGAGGTAAAGTGACTCTAAAACCCAAGGTGCTGCTGGCTGTACTTTGGAGTATACCATTTCTGTGTGAATAGAAGTCCCTGTTGGACACTTCCCACCTGTTCATCTTCAAGTCCACCCTTCCCCAAATCCATCTAGAAAATCACAAGGCCTCCGTGGATCAGTTACAATTAGAACTTTGCAGGTCAATAGCTGCCTTCCTAAAAAGGGAGTGTGTTTGATTGCCGCATCAGGCAGGTGACGATGTCGTATTGGGATAACACCTCTGAGTACTTCAGCAGCCACTAAGTCTTCACCTGGTCCTGGTATTCTGTTGTTTCTGTTGTACAACCTGAGAAGGAACTGGAAGCCTAGTAGTGTGGTCTGTTGTGCACTTATCCCATTATCACTTCAGTATACATGGCCAAGGATACCCTCTAACCCAAGCATTTAAGTACAGTCATGGAAGCTGTTAACACCAGTTATGCGTTCATGAACATAAGTTACAGTGACAGTACATTGAATTGGCCTAAAGGGCCCCGCCCTTTTACACTGCATTGCAGCGTATTTCCCCCTATGATAATATAGACTGGTGTGTTTAATGTGCGTGTTCCAAGGACAGCTACCATACAATAAGATTATCCCCTGTCTATTAGGCAGGGGAGGCCAGCTTGTGTATGTGGTGGGGACAGCTTGGAATGTCGGCCTTTTATCTGTCTTGGCCCTTAGATCTAAGATTGGTGCCCTAGTGTTAGTGCCACTTTACCCACCATGTGCAGTGGTGCCACTTCCCAGCCTCCAGTGAATGTCCAGGCACAACAAGACATTCTTTCTGCCCCATCCCACCATGTTTCACCCTGCAGTCATTGACATTTGGGGCCATACCTCATTTCCTGTCATGTTCAGACTGCAGGAGGAACCAGGCCATGAGCACTGCTGTCCTTGTGGTGTTATATTAGCAAGGCTGCACATTCACTATTATTTTTTATTGAAATGATTGTCCATGTACACTTTACATGTACACTTTACTTTTCCCCAGTGGTAACATATTACAGAACTGTAGTATATCACAACCAAGATATTGACATTGACAGAGTCCACGGGTCTTTTTCAGTTTTCACCAAGTTTACTTGTACTCATTTGTTTGTGTGTATATGTATTTAGTTATACAGTTTTATCACATGGGTAAGTTTGTATATCTACCACCACCTTCAAGATACTGAACAGTTCCCTCATGTTACCCTTTTGTCACCAGACCTACCTCCCACACTTTGTTTGGACATTCACCTGTTAATAGACAAAAATTGCATATAGTTCAGATGTCCTTTATCAGTATGTGAACATAGCTTTTATTTCTCTACCATAGATGCCCAAGAGTGTAATTGCATGCTTAGTTTTATAAGAACTTACACAGAGGGAAAAATTTTTTATTTTGATGAAACCAGATTTATCAGTTTTTTCTTTATCAATACTTACCCTTTTATGATACTAGTTCAGGGGTGGGGAACCTTTCCATGTTGGAAGGATGCATTAATTTGGCTACGATCAAGTAAGGTCACATTCAAGAAACGTAAAAGATACTTAAAAATGTACGTTGTTTGGTAAAAATCTAACTACTATGTACTTAATTTCAAAAAATGAAAACTGTTAATTTTAAGGTTATTAGTTATCTTTATGTTTTCATTGCCATTTTCATAGGCATCTAAAAATTTAGCACTCGTGGTTTTGAGACTTTTTATCCAACTACTCTCTCTGCTTTTGGGTTTTCCTTCTTTTCTAATAGGGTTGGAAAGGGGATTGTTATTTGAATCATTAGGCATACTCTTGGCTACGGAAAGAAAACCACATTTAACAATGGTTTTTAAAAATCAGGGGTTATTTTTATCATGTTATAAGAAGTCTGGTGCTGGTCTTGAAACAATCGCTCAATGATGTCCTTGTGACTTTTTTACTCTTTCTCTCATGATTGCTTTATAAATGTCACTTCCCTAGGCATCATTTCAGAATTCAAAGCAATAAGATGGGGAGAAACAGCAGCATTAGTGATGTTAATTTCTTTTATCAGGAAAGCAGATCCTTCCCAGAATCCTGCAACAGCCACCCACTTTTGTCTGAGTGATCATAACTGTGTCATCACTTGTTGTAAGAGAAGGCAATCACATATTAAGCATTTGTAGTGGTGTCAAGTGAGAGAGCGAATGTTGGAGATGGGTGTTAGCTTTGCCACTCGGTAGTTATATCTATGTCATCATCCCAGCAATCAAGAGATAGAACATTTTCCTTATCTCAGAAACTTTTCCTCTTGCCCTTTTTAGTCAGTGCTCTGCCCTGTTCCTGCTCTAGGCAATCATTGCTATTAAATAAAATATCTTTGTCATTAAATAAAATATATTTTTTTAATAAAATATCTTTTCCATAATTTGTAAGTTTTGGTATGCAGTTGGAGGGACTGCCATTGCAGGTCACTTTATTTTCTCACCTAGTATTGCTGACTTTAGATCGGTACCATAGTCATTACTCAAGTGTTCTAAAAATGCAGATTTCTTGGTCATGGCCGCCCCCCTCCCCCAACACCAATTAAATCATAATTCTGAAGATGGGACCACAGGATCTGCTTTTCTTACAGATAATCTTGGTGCTTCTTAGCACACTAAAGTTTGAGAATCTCAGCTTCAAATGTTAAGACAACCCTAAAATTTTACCACTGCTGTTAATTGAAGTTGTTAATTTAAGTTTTTGGTTGAATTTGCAGCCTTATAAGGTGCTGATTTCTATATCTTAGATGCTAAAATGTAGTGACATTTAATTCTACTGCCCAAATTCTCTTGTTTCATATGTACTTTGAATTCAACCCATTTTATGAATTAAATATATGTGGGTATTTTTTAAGTTTTGATAAAATGTTGGACATAATTGAAAACACTGTTTAGAAATTTTATGTTCCACGTGAGTATATGTCTGCTGTATTAGATTTTAGTTGTCCCAAATACTACAGTTTTGAATTCCCAAATCAATGAAATGTTTTAAAATAAATAACTCAGATTGTCCAAAAAAATATTTGTAAAGATCAGGATTACTGATGTTACAGTATGTTTTAAGAAACAAATATATTAGCCTTCCAGAGGCCTAAGTGGTTTCTGATAGCCAATTTTATATCATTACAAAGAGAAATAAGTGTGAAGTGTTATAAATATGCTAAATAATATAGGAAACATTTAATGACTGGTAAATTACACAACCAAACATAAATTTCTAAAACATTTTAATCTGTAGTTTTTTATTTGCATGTTATTAGTTAATAAACTGTCATTTATATGCTTAAAAGCTCTAAATTGATAATAATGAATGTCTTTATGAGAATTTCTAGACTAAATTAGATACTGTATGCTCGAGTTTTCTTCTTAGGCCACACTTTTATGCTGAATGGAGGGAAACGGAATAAGAACATCTGGTTATACCTTTTGCCCGTATTATATTCAAGTCACTTTTTTAATCTAACCTCAGATATAAAGTGAGCCAGGATAGGCACAGATAGAAGACTGGTTTAGGCTTCCCAGCAGCTAGTTATCTTCCATCGAGCATAGGAAAGCAAAGGTATTTGTAAGAACTAAGAGGCTATTAAATGAAACCACAAACTATAAAAAGAGGCTATAGAACTTTCCTTTCAGCAAAGTAGCTAGGGTTCCTTTCATTTTTTAAATAACAGATTTATTGAGGTATAATTCACATACATATCATTTTATAGAGTACAGTTCAGTGGTTTTTAATATATTCACAGAATTATACATTGATCACCACTATCTAATTCCTGAACAGTTTCATGATCCCAAAATAAAACTGGTGCCTATTAGAAGTCACTCTCCATTCTCCTCTCCCTGACCCTTGGCAATTACTAATCTGTTTTCTGTGTCTGTGGATTTGCTTATTCTATGCGTTTCATATAAATGGAATCATACAACATATGGCCTTTGTGTTTGGTTTCTTTCACTTTGCATATTGTTTCAAAGTTCATTAATTTTTAAGCATGCATCAGAATTTAATTCCTTTTCATGGCTGAATAATATTCCATTATATGGATATATTACATTTTGTTTATTCATCAGTTGATGGACATTTGAGTTGTTTCCACTTTTTTGGGCTCTTAGGAATCCTGTTGGTGAGCATTTGTGTACAGGTTTCTGTGTGAACATATGTTTTCAATTCTCTTGGGTATCTAGGAATGAAATTACCATTTCATATGATAACTCTATGTTTAACTTTTTGAAGCACTTTGTTAAGTGGCTGCACCATTTACATTTCCCCCATAGAAGTATTAATATGAGAGTTTCAACTTTTAAACATCCTCAACACTTGTCGTTATCTGTCTTTTTTTTATTTTAGCCATTCTTTTGCGTATGAAGTGGGTATCTCATTGTTTTGATTTTCATTTTCTAATCACTAATGATATTGAGCATTTATTGGCCATTTGTGTATCTTCTTTGGGCAAATATTCTAATCCTTTGCTTAATTTAATTTAATATATTTTATTTTACCATGCAACAAAACCTTTATTAACATTTTGAACAGTTTCAGCTATTACTGAAGTTAGTCATTTCTAAACTTAAATTGGGGCAAATGGCTATGGTGCAGAGTAATGCCATCATTGGGCACTGTGAATGCAAGACCGAAGAATTAACAGCCACTCCTTCTTTGTCTTTATGTTGCTAAGTTGTAAGTTATTTATATATTCTAGATACTAGACCTTCATCAGATACATTATTTGCAAAATGTTCTCCCATTTTGTGGTTTGTTTTTTTACTTT
>NW_012148452.1:153959-157651 GCF_000956105.1 Propithecus coquereli
GTTATTTTTTTATAAGAATAGTTATTTGTGTCTTAACTAGTGCTCCATGATATTTAAGGTTGAAAGTTTTTAGCATCAGTCTTAGATGAAAACAGTCATTTAAAAAAGTGTTTAGGATTTTTAAAAAAGAATTTAGAAAGCTGTGAGATATTGATATTTTCAGCCATTTGCAATACATTTCTTTTCAGACCTAATTAGTTATATTTTTTGGTATAAAAATTTTTTTTTATATTTAGGTATGTAGTGTAGATTCTTTGAGAACTCTCTTTTTGTATTGAATATTTTTCTTAACATAAATTTCACCAAAATCTTTTTGCAGAGAGATTTCAGTGTGCACGTGGGACAGCTACATCAATAAAAGGAACCACGGATGTATTAGTAGATAAATTAAAAAGAATTTGTAATCCCTACATTTATACATCTTCACAGGATATTCTTTTGAGCTTCTTTTCCTTCCTATTCTTCCTTCTTTATTAAGCAAATCACATAACAGGTTCTGTATTAGGCTTTGGAATCATGTATAGAAAAAATTAAGGTCATCCCTGCTATCATGCATCTTCTATTCCAAGAGAAAAGACAGATATTAAATGAACATGAAAAATATCTTTCAGTATATTTGTGTTGAAAGTTACAAAATGCCCATCAATGAAGGATTTTGTCATTTGTAAAAGAACAGTGGTTAAACAGTCATACTAGATTTCTGAGTCCAAATATACTGTTTTCTCTCAGCTTTATTGCTTTCATAATTTTGCAGAACCCTCAGAGAGGAGAATCCACACTGTTTGATAATTGTTTTATGTGGTGAAAAATTAATTTAGTCAATGTAGAAAACCTTTCTTAAATAGTCGTGTCCTGCCTTCCTTTTAGAAGCTATGCTTAAAAATGTTTAGAACAATGTCAAATTTTATTTGGCTTTCTTTTTAAAGTTTTTTGAAGAAAGTAAATTGAGATATTTTTGCTCAAGTTGTCACCATTAGACTGATATCAGGATAAAAGTAGTAAATTCAATTTGCTAATTCAAAAATGCTAGAAATTCTTTATTCAGTATATGATAAGTGTCATACAAGTTAATGACTAACTTTCTCTAGGTCAGGTCTGTGACCCCGCCACTTGTTTTTGTAAATAAAGTTTTTTTGAACATAGCTGTACTCATTCATTTACATATTTTCTATGGCTGCGTTGACAGTACAGGGTAGAGTTGAGTAGTTGTAACAGACAGTAGAGCTCATACATCCTGCAAAGCCATATCGTCCCTTATAGAACAACTTCGCCAACTATTACAGACATAGGAGTTGTTGTTGTTGTTGGTTGTGTGGCAGTGGGGGCATGAAGTGTTTTAAGACCTTCTTTCCTCTGTATCCCACCTCTCTTCAGGGTTCTATATTCCCTGACTAATGGGGTTTTCATCAACTTTCATTGTGAAAATCATCTGTAGAATAAATTTTTTTGTTTCTAACGTGCTCTTAGGTACATTTGGTAATGAGGTAGCCATTTCTATTCATATTTGGTGATATGTGATACTTTTAGATAAATCCAAATAGTTTCAGCCATTTTTTATCTTTCCTTATCTTTCCTTATCTCTAGGTACAGGACATCTGCTTCAGCCATGACTGTCGCTGGGTTGTGGTCAGTACTCTCCGGGGTACTTCCCATGTTTTCCCCATCAACCCTTATGGTGGCCAGCCTTGTGT
This sequence comes from Propithecus coquereli, assembly GCF_000956105.1. NCBI lineage: Eukaryota > Metazoa > Chordata > Mammalia > Primates > Indriidae > Propithecus > Propithecus coquereli. Next base: position 155,651 of record NW_012148452.1, read on the forward strand.
TCGTACACATATGTCACCACGAGTAGTGAATCGCATGAGCCGTTTCCAGAAAAGTGCCGGACTGGAAGAGATTGAGCAAGAACTGACATCTAAGCAAGGAGGTCGCTGTAGCCCTGTTCCAGGTCTATCAAGCAGCCCTTCTGGCTCACCTCTGCATGGTAAAACCAGTTTTCTCTCTCTCCACTGCTCTTTTCAATCCCCTTCCCCTTTGTTCCTAATTTTACACATCTGGGATAATAAAAATTTTTATAATCTGTACATGTAAAGATAAGATCTTAGGCTCATATGAGATATTGTTATTTATTAAATCATTTAATAATTTGGAGCCAATATAGTAGTGGTGGTCTTTACCATGCTATTTTAACTCCCTCTTTCAATATATGAGGGATATTTGATATTGTATTTATAGAATATGAAGTTGGAGACTATGTTTGTAACTTTAGAGAACTGAACCTCCTTTATACATATCTCTTCTAGAACATTGTCTTTAATGGGCCAGTACTATAGTTTATTAAGAAATATTTATTCATGGAAAGGAATAGTCATGAGTCATATGTATTTTAGATAGAGTGGCATTTGCATTTTATTTTAAAATACATCTCTGTGGGATTTCTATCGGTATATTACAGGAAAAACAAAGATGTGTCTCAATAATTTATCTTAAAGCAATACCCATCAATCCCAATCACCATCCCAGTCAATAAATGGAGCATTATCAGAATCCCCCTTTTGTTCACCTTCTCCATGACATTAAACCACGATTCTGACTTTCATGGTAATTACTTCATTACTTTTTAAAAATAGTTCTACTCCTCAGGAAGTATCCTTAAACACTGTTGTTTCTATTTTATATAAATGGAATTATAGAGTATGTATATATCAGTGTATTTGGCTGTTTTAACATTTGTGAGGTTTCTTCATGTTGTTACAGGTAGGTTTAGTTCATTTATTTACATTGCTCTAACTTAGTCCTTTGTACTTCTATTTATTTATCATTTCTTCTACTGGTGATATACATTTGTGCAGTTTCTGGTTTGGGGTTAATATGTATATTAATTTTTGAGTGGAAATTCTGGATCATAATGTATGTGAATCTTAATCTTAATAGATATTACCAGAGTGGTTATACCATTTCATTCCCAGAATGACAGAAAATGTTGACATTAGATTACTCCTTTCTCTGGAGCATTGTAGATTCTCCTTGATGGATGACCATTTTAGGTTTTCCAGATTGAGGAATTTTATATAGAGAGATTATGGTTACCGCAGAAAGTAATCTTTATTTTTTTAATTGATCTGAAATTCACATAACATAAAATTAACCATTTGACTGTGGCATTTAGTAGGTCCACTATGTTGTGCAACCACTGTCTCTATCTAGTTCCAAAACATTTTCCTCACTCCAAAAAGTAAACCACATATTCTTTAAGCAGTTGTTCCCCTATCTTCTTTCCCCCAATCCCCTAGTAACCACCACTGTGCTTTTTATCTCTGTGGATTTACCTGTTCTGTGTATTTCATATAAATATAGTGATATAATATGTAACCTTTTGTTTCTGGCTTCTTTCACTTAGTATAATGTTTTTGAGTTTCACCTATATTGTAGTATTATGTGTCAGTACTTCATTCCTTTTTATGGCCGAATTCCATTGTATAACACAATTCATTCATTTATGTACATTTGGATTGTTTCTACCTTTTGGCTGTTGTGAATAGTGCTATTGTGAATATGTGTGTATAGGTATTTAATATTGAATACTTCTTTCTAATTCTTTTGGGTATGTACCTATCCTTATTTGTTTTAGCTTCTGTACTGAGCAACTGGTAATATCTGACCAATTCCAGATATATATGTTCTGTAGGAAGCTTTAAGGTAGGCTAACAAAATGTATAGGTAAACAGTATCCTGGGGATAACTTCTGTAACTCAAAAAAGTAGGACCTCTATTTTTTCCTGCGATTATACTTTATGCTGTGGCTTTATTATTTTTTTATCATCTTA
>NW_012148452.1:157701-159896 GCF_000956105.1 Propithecus coquereli
GGCTTGCTATTGAATTTTTAAAAGTACCTTAATCTCATTGGTCTCATGTTCTTAACTCATGTCTTCTAAGGACTCTTCTTATGGGAAGGTTTTCTGTATAGTTTTTCCTCTCTCGACTGTAGAGATTCTTCTAAAGTATAGCAATACTGCTTGCTGACCTGAAAGTGTCTTACCCTGTTTTTGACTTTGACATTAGATTTCTAAGGCTTTTTCTATATTTAGGTGTTTGACACTCCAATAAGTATACATTGACCACTATCATGATGGTATGACATGAGTCAGCAAACTGTGGTCCATGGGCCAAATTTGGCCCTTTGGCTGTTTTTGTAATATGTACCACTAGCTAAGAATGGTTTTTATTGATTAGTATTGTAATCTAGTAACACTAGCTTTGAACCTCAATTAAGCAAAATATTATCTCTGTAGAAAAGAATGCCATTCTTCTCATTAGTAGACCTCTATAACAAAAATATTATACTGAATTATTATTATATGTTGAATTTTATCAATAAAATTTTTGTTGAAATTTATTTTCTCTCTTGTTATTGTAAGTACCTACATGATATCCTTGATTTTGCTTTATTGCCTGCAAGGCCTAAAATTTCTATCTGGTCCTTTACAGGAAAAGTTTGCTAAGCCCAGTTTTAAAAGAAACTTGCACTTGTCTCATCTCTACAGTCATTCCCTACTTCAGTTTATAAGCATTTTGAAATGTGGCCAACCAGGAGCATATACAGTGTATATCTATTGCTATTCAACTCTACTTAGTGCCTGAGTTCAAAGTATTGAATAGTGAGTGTTTTTAAAAAATAATTATCTAAATATGTTTATTTTTTAAATTTGAGAGCAGGAGTTTGGGTGATGTGTGGTACCTATACTTGTTTAATTTCTGTTATCATAAATGCCTAATCTGTGCGTGGTAAATATTATTTGCCGTGATATTTAAAGCTGTATAACTAAGTCAGTTATATAACTCCCATCTAGCTCTCCTTAATTATGATGAGGAAATGTTAACTAGAAAGAATAACATTCCATAATTGAAGTCCAAAAATCATGTTAATGATGGTATCACTTTCCATTTTTATATTACTAGTTTACCATTTTATATATATTTTTTGTTTTTAATAATGTATGAAAAACTATCCAGCTAGTTCAATAATACCAACAGTTATATCATTTTACATTTCGTGAGTAGGTGACTTGTTATCCTCTGTAGTGTTATTTAAAGGATTAAACTTTGTCTAATTTTCTGGATAGCCAATATCTGTAGCAATCCTTCTCTGCTCATTTATGTATGCTGATGTGTCTTCATAATCACTTCTCTAATAGCAGTTTTCTAAGTAAGCATTGGGTGGAATTCTGCCTTCTTCCCTTGATACTGATTGGTAACACCACCTCATATCACAAGTATTCTTAAAATGAAAGAAGGAAACTCCTTTTCATTGACAGACCAGGAAGTGGTCTTGATTGTAAGTGTTTTGGAAAAAAGTTTTAGATAACATAGTTCAGTTCCACTGTGGATGGAACATAAATTACTCAATGATAAGCCTAAAGATATTTTTCTTTATATATTTGATTCTGGCATGTGAACATGCATTTGATATTATGATACTAAATTCTTCTGGTACTATATTTCTCTTTCTTGCTTCTGCTATTTACACTTTTATTTGTCCTGTCCTTCCCTTCCTCTTGCTTTTCTACTATTTCTACTGTTTCTTTTAATAGGATCCCTAATCTATTCAGAAAAGTGAGTTAAGCTGAACTTTGTTGTAGGCAAAGTACAGAAGTTAAACACTGTGGAACGACTTTTTATCTGAAGTACCGGAATTGTTGGAAGTTCAACTTGTTAGTTTTCAGGATAGTCTTTAATTATAAACATCAGTGTATCATTTGAATATGTCACAGTAATGGAGATTGACAGGCATGTGGTTGAATTTTGGGTTTGTTCATGTATTGATAATGTTTGTCCAGCAGTAGTCTAGCAATGAAGTATCTTGTCTTGATACATAAGAATAGCATTTCTTTTTTATTTAAAAGGTTTCATGCTCCTTTAGAAACTTGTATTTTGATGGCTATATATAGCTTTTGTTTGTGATGCATTTCTGAAATATTTAGGCTTATTTCAAAATATAATATATTGGCAAGTGCTTCTCTGAGGAATTTTACTTAATTTGTGTTATAATAAAAGCTAATAT
>NW_012148452.1:159946-161013 GCF_000956105.1 Propithecus coquereli
TCATAGCTCACTGCAACCTCAAACTCCTGGGCTCAAGGGATCCTCCTGCCTCAGCCTCCTGAATAGCTGGGGCTACAGAAATGCACCACCATGGCTGGCTAACTTTTCTGTTTTTTGTAGAAACGGTCTTGCTCTTACTCAGGCTAGTCTTGAACTCCTGACCTCAAGCAATCCTTCCATCTCGGCCTCCCAGAGTGCTAGGATTTCAGGTGTGAGCCACCACTTCTGGCCTTACTTTCTTGACAGTATTCTTTGATACACAAATGTTTTTAATGTTGAAGAAGTATAATTTATCTACTTTGTCTTGTGTTGCTTATATAAGTGGTCTCAATTAAAAAGTCCAGGTGAGAGGCTAATGTAGTAACCTAGTAGAGAGATGATAGTGGTTTAGTCTACATTGGTAGCAGTGAAAACAGAGACATTTGGACAGAGTTGGAATATATTTGTACCATAATAATGACAATAATAGCAAACATCTTCGTATAGTGCTTAGTAAGTGCCAGGCATTGTTCTGAGTGCTCTATGTGTTAATTCATTAAACCTAACAACCTGATTAAGATTTGCATTATTTTTCCTATTTTACAAATGAAGAACCTCAAGGCACAGGATTGTTAACTAACTTTCCCATGGCCATATAGGTAGTAAATGGTAGCTATATTTACTATGATATACTGCCTCTAGGTAAAGCCTATGATAATATGTAAGGCCCTATATTTATAGTACTATTTCTGTGTGTTTTCCCTGTATTTTATAATAAATTTTATAGACTTTCACATTTCAAATTGGTATTTTTAATCTAATCTGATATAAAATTGTACACATGTATTTATATGATATATACAAATGGCTAAATATACTGTATGTCCATTTATGTATAAAGAGACGCCTGGAAGGATGTGTTCCAAGACTATAAGAAATACTTGTCTCTGGGTTGTGGGATTTATGTGTATGTGATTTTTTTAAAAACTAAAGTGTTTTTTTGTAATCATATGATATTATTATGTTGTATATAATATGCATATAGTTATATTCACCTTAAATACAAAACAAAACAAAATGTTGGCTTG
>NW_012148452.1:173860-179130 GCF_000956105.1 Propithecus coquereli
TTATTCTGAGAAAGAGTCCACAGGCTTCCCCAGACTGTCCAAATAATCTGTGATGCAAAAACGATTAAGAGTCCCTGATCATCGTTTCTTCTTCTGTTTCATTAACCTCTAACCTTTTTTTACTACCACAGTGTCCTTTGTTAACCATAAATATTATCTGCCAATTTTCTGCTTAAAATCTTTGTGTTTAACCATATTCCTAGAATGTTAGTGGATGTCCCGTCTTATTTCTAGCTTCTTATCCTACCACACCTAGATTTCTGTACTCTTTCTGGAATATGCCACAATTTTTGGCAACTTTCCTATTTACATACTTTTGTCTACTCGAAAATATTGTTACCCCTTTGAATGCCTACTAAACCAGCTAACTTTTCACTTCTTAAGCCTTCTTTCGATGTATCATCTGTGTCAACCTTGGTATTGGTATCCTATACATACTTTTATCATAATATAATACGGGAATTGTACACATGTCTGTGTCTTCTGTTAGATTGACCTCCATGAAGACAAAGTCTTTTTCTTGTTTGTATTTGTATCTTGGCACCTTGCATAGTAGTTGGTAAAATGTAGATTCTAAGGCTTTAAATCAGAGTTTTGGTTTTTTGTTTGTTAATTTAAGACAGGGTCTCCCTCTGTCACACAGGCTAGAGTGCAGCGGTTTGATTGTAGCTCACAGCAACCTGAAACTCCTTCGCTCAAGTAATCTTCCTGCCTCAGCCTCTCAAGTAGCTGGTAATACAGCCATGTACCACCATGCCTGGCTAATTTTTTTTTTTAATTTTGTTGTTTGTAGAGACAAGGTCTCATTATGTTGTCCAGGCTGGTCGAACTCCTGGCCTCAGGAGATTCTCCTGCCTAAGCCTCCCAAAGTGCTGAGATTACAGGTGTGAGCCATTGCACCCGGCCAAAGCAGAGTTTTAAAACACCTTTAGAAGTTGTTCTAAGAAAAACCATTTAGATTTAAATCATTACTTGCTACAATGAAGAACTTTTTATTCATGGTTACATCTTTTTTAAAAACTTTAACGTCTGTAAGACACATTCATTTGATGAACAACTATTAATCATTGCTCTGAGCTCTAGGAATAAAACAGTGAAAAAGAGAGAAAGATGTCCCTATTCTCATGGAGCTATGGAGAAAAAATATAAGAAAGAAGGATAACAGGGAATGCCTAGAGAACATTACAATTTAAACTTAGTGTGCTTCCTTTAGGCCTTACTGAGATGATGACATTTGAGCAAAGACTTAATGGAAGTAAGGGAAAAAGTCATATATAACAGCCAGTGTAAAATTCTGAGGTGGGAATGTGCCTGAAAGTTTCAAGGAGTGACAAGGAGGCCAGTGCCTTGCACAATATGCCTCAGCTGCACTGGTACAGCCATCAGGATTTCTGGTACATTTTATGTCAAGTATGAAAAAAGAGATGAATCAGGGTGACTAGTAAGGTTTTTGCCCTGAACAGCTGGAAAGATGAATTGCTGTCAACTGAAATGAAGAACTCTGTGGATAAAGCAAGATTTGGGATAGAGACAGGATCAGAAGTTTTGGACATGTTAAGTTTAAGATGTCTGTTTGACCTCCTAGTGATGTTAAGTAGATAGTTGGTTATATGAGTGTGAAGTTCAGTGGAAAACATTCATTTACATGGGGATAAATATTTAGAAGGCCAAAGTGAAACCAAAGTGAAATGAGATCGTCTGGTGAGTGAGTGAGTATAAAAAAGAGATGTCCTATGACTGAGCCCTGGAGCCCTCCAACATTGAGTAGCCAGTGACATAAGAAAGGAAACTGTACATGAGAAGTCCTAGAGGCCAAGTGAAGAAATTTTTAAAGGGAGAAGGGAATAACTAATGTGTTTAATTCTACTCATAGATCAATGAAGATAACAACTCAGAAAAAAGAACATCATTCAATTTAGTAACGTAGAAGATGTGTGACTTTGATGTGAACACTTTTGGTGGAATGGTAGGGGCCCGGTCCAAGTTGATTTTAGTAAAAATGAGAAGAGAGAACAGTGTTGACAAGTCTTTCAAGGAGTATTAATGTAAGGGGAGCAGGAAAATGGGGAGAAGTTAGAGGGGAAAGAAGAGATTATTTCTCTTTTCTCAGGGAAATGAGTAGTGTGGATGGATATAGGGATTGGAGCTTTAAGTAGAAAGGCAAATGTGGGAAATAGTCCTCTAGGAGAATAGGCCTTTCTTTCACCAGTTACTAAATTTTTGTGGAATAAATAATCCATCTCTTTCACTATTATTTATACCCCAAGTATATTTAATTACATGCCTTTGCTTTCCAGCTTCAACACCGTGTTCCTATAGCTGAATTACTTTCTCCTTATTTCTTCAGGTACACATTAAACCCCATCTTTCAAGCCTAGCTTATGATGTGCTTTCTCCCTCTAAAAAAGTGTTGAACTTCATGTATTTACTCCTTCTATATACTCTTTATCTCTACTGATTACTTACCGCTTTCTACACATTATTTTTGATGATTTGTATTACTAAGTTGCAATCGAGGCAATTTTGAGGACCTGGAGTCAGACTCCTTCGGAGTAGAATCTATCTTCTATGACTTCCTAACTCTGTAATCTTAGACACATTACTTATTCCATCTGTCCCTCAATTTTCTGTGAAATGGGGATAATCATATTACCAACTTTATAGATTAACTGTGATGATCAAATCCCTTTAACAGTGTTTGGCATATAAAAAATATTCAATAGAAGATTACCATAGCTGCTGTCATTAGTATTATTGATACTGCTGTTGATGTGGGAGTATATAGGATTTATTCATTTTTCGTATTTTTGGTGGGGTGCTTCTTATCCAGAAAACACAGTACATGAATAATTCACTGAATATCGAGTAAGTGATATATAATAATTGTGAAGTTATTCTGTACAGGCTTTTTAAAATTTCAGAATATTAAGGGGGTTGAAATGTTTTTGTTATATGGATACCTTTTATAATGCTTAAGTCAGCGCTGTTAGTGTGTGTCAGGCTTTTATAGCATTATTGGGCTCAGTATTGGTAAGTTGACTTGTGACATTGTTTCGGAAATGAGGGGAGTCACCAATACAAAACCGAAAGTGATAGTATTAGTAGTATTTTATCATTTTAATGCTCTTTTGCTCATTTTAATTCTATATATCAGGAAATATAGTTTGATAAATTAACATACCTATTTTTGAGCCTTTGCTATTTCTGTATTTTGCAAATTAGTCTTCCATTTTAGGTTCAAGAATATAGAATTCACTATGTTACAGGACTTGTAAGGAATTTGTTTTGTTCCTGCTATTTCCATTGAGTTAACAGAGGGATCTTGGATTCACATTTGCAGTTCTCCAGAATTCCTGGAAGTGTCTCCTTTCCCATTAACTCACTCATCCTTAGAAGAGGAGTCATCTTTGAGTCACAGCTTTTGGCATCTGAATTCCAGATTCTGCTTTTTCCAAATGCAAGTAGCTGGTGAAACTCTGAGCCCTTTGGAGGAGGCCTCTGATTTCTTGAACTTGGACCCTTTATGTTTCAGTAAAGTGCTTTTCAAAAACTGGTGGTATCACTTTTCTTTTTAGCATCTGTGTGAGGCATTCTTTTTACCACTCAGAGACTCTGTTTATAGCCTTCATTTGATGGTTTATTGTAATTTTTTACTTTTGTTGATCAGCAGTTTTCTTGATACAGACCACATCACAGTTGTAAATACAAAGCAATCACACATTTTGGTCTTACATAGTTTCACCTATTTAAGAGAATCAATAATAATGTGATGTTTCTTGACTTCTCTTTCCACTTCACTGTTTACTTGTGGATTGGAGTTTGCATGTGTATGTTTTAATTTTTGCCAAGAAAAATCAATCCTGTGCACTGTAGCTCTGCTTTAAATTTTATGCCTCATATGAGATAGAGTAAGTATATAAAGGGTATATACACGTTAAATGGAGAAAAATCATCCTATGAGATATCTTAGTTTAGTACCTGGGTTTTTGCTGATTTAATGTACTTTATTGTTTTAGTTCAGATGTGGTTTTGTTCCTAACTTGTTGTTTTCAAATCTAAAGTTTTCCTAGTAAATTTATTTTTCTCTAAATTTTTATTATCCTTTAAAAATGTTGCTATAATGTTATGCTAATTTTGACATTTATTGCTTTCTCAGAGAGAGCAAATGAGTTTGTTAGGGAAAGTGGATAGAAAAGAATGACCCCCTAATACCATCCTGAAAACAAGATGCTTTCATTTAAGCATCATTAATGGAAGAAACTATCTATTAAATGAAGATAGTATAGGTGTTGTTTTTCAGTAGATTTTATTTTTAGAGTTTTAGGTTCCCAGCAAAATTGAGAGGAAGGTATAGATAGCATAGTTTTTGAGGAAAATGCCCGTGGGGTATCTTAAAAAAACCCAGATATTATATTTCCTCTAAATTATGCTTTAAAATTTAGTGTTATAAAAACTAGTTTAAACATTTTTTTAAACCTAATTAAACTCTATTCAGATTTTTTGTGTATTTCATTTTGGATATGCCACATTTTTTCTCCACAAGTTTGCCTTTAAATAAATGTCAGATAAGATAGTTAGCCCTTGAAACTAACCAAGAATTTCTTGTTTTGCTTTTTACTGCTCATGAAATATTTTTATTTTTCTATGTATTTTTTTACATTGGCAAATCATAAACGCCAGGTTTCAAAGTAATTTTATTTTTAAATGGTTAATGAGATACGCCTCTAGAGGGCAATATTTTCTCAACTTTTCTATAATCGTAATCAAGGCAACCCTGGCATGAACCTGGGTACATGGATGTTAATGTCTTATCAGTTCTTATAATAACCTCTTTTCTTTTTTATTATGTTTTCTGTGATTTATTCCTTAAGATTGTCTTAGAGAATTGGACTTTAGAAATATATTACCATCAATTAATATCCTTTTTGAATACTACATCCAGATATACACTTCCTATGAATGAATTCTAATAGTTGAACAGACTCAGATTTTTTAGTTGTATCATTTGAATAAGTCAGATCAGTATGTTCAAAAAATTTCTTCTTTGATTCTCTATATATTTCTATTCAAGAACTTGTTATCTGTGTACTTTTTGATAGCAGAGTAATTAAACTCCACTATTGAGGCATTATTAGAGCTAATAGCTAATCTCTTCTTCTCTTTTTATTAATGTCATTTTAACATTTGTTGTTTACCTTTTTAATTTTTATCAAAGAAGTATATGGTCATAAATACCATAATTTTATAATGAAAAAAGATACTCTGGGGCC
>NW_012148452.1:179290-182155 GCF_000956105.1 Propithecus coquereli
GGGAGGCTGAGGCAGAAGGATTGCTTGAGCCCAGGAGTCTGAGGTTGCTGTGAGCTAGGCTGACGCCATGGCACTCACTCTAGCCAGGGCAATAAAGTGAGACTCTGACTCAAAAAAAAAAAAAAAAGATACTCTGTTGCCCCGTCCTCCCCACTCTCAGATGTCATTCCCTAAAGGCCTCTTCTTTCAACTCTTCAGTTTCTTCTCTTCTGTTTTCTTTTTGCTCCTTTCTGGAAATGCTGTTAGTTGAATAATGTGTCTCGTACGTTGAGTCTCTAACTTTGTTGCCTATTTTCTCTCTCTCTCTCTTTTTTTACTTTATGAGAATATCCCCAAATTTGTCTTCCAGTCTTCTTCTTGCACGCTTATTTCTGCAACATGTTTTTAATATGCTTTTCTTTGAATGTTTCTTTTTATCACATCCTTTTCTTATTTTATACACATAATATTTATCTCTTTGAATGTTATAATTTTTGAAGCTTTTTTTTTCTCTTTGTATTATCTCTATATTTTCTGAGTTCCTTTTCAAATTTTTTTTGTTTTCATCTTTATCTTTCATGTTAGAGCAGCAGTTTTCAACCTTGACTGTACATTATACTTAGCTGGATAGTTTTGAGAAATACCGATGCCTAGGCCCCATCAAGTTGATTAAACCAAAATGCTGACCTCAATGTCTGGGAATCCAGACATTGACTGATTATTGGCTGATCATTTTCTAATTTTATTATTAATGCATTTTAATTTCATTTTTATTCATCTAATCAAATCAATACTAAATAAGTGATTGGAAGCTTTTTGAAGGTGGCAAGGGCATATCAGCTTATAGGTCCTAAAGGGCCATCAGGTAGGAATGGCCATTTTATTAAAACCTCCAATAGTCACTATTCATAGGTTTTTTCACTTACACTTGTCAGTTTTCTCATAAAGGAATCCTTCTATCCTCTCTTCAGGTTGGGGTTGGGATGATTGAAGACTTTCAGGCAATAACCTTAGAGGTTAGTTTTTAGGGAGTTGAAGGAGTTACATTTTTTAGTCTAGTGATTAGAATTATAAAAAGAGGATTTGGAGAATCTATTTGCATGTAACTATTGCCTTTTTCAGTGAAGAGAACAGTTAAGTAAGAGATTCTGATCTGGTTCCATTGAAATAGAAATATTTCTATGGAAGTCAGGAGATGGAATTTTTACTTGCTAAAGTGAATAAATGTAAAAATGACCTTTCTAGATGAAGAAGTGTTAAATGGGTGGAGTAACTAATTTATGAAAAAGGACTGAATGTTCATTTCTTTACATACTTATCAAAAGGAAGACCTGAAATATTTTTTCAAAATTTGGTTTTGACAAAAATTGGACAGGGAGAAAAGAGTGGGTAGGCTTCTTAGGATGGGAAATAACCAGTGTCTGAATGATTGACCCAAACGGACAGATTTAGAAATTATCAGATTTAAGAGTAGTAGACATGAACAGTGCCAAGGTTAAAATCTGAGAAGAAACCAGAAATCTGCTGGTTGATAGTTGTAAACTACAGAAGAGTGAGGAGTCTGGGGTCAGGACTGTGCCAGGGTTATGCATACTGAGAAAGAGAAATTACGATGGTTCTTACCGTAATAGAGTAAATGGTATTTTGAATTTGGAGGAGGATGAGAAAAGGAAAAGGATTTAAGGTTCAGTGAAAGAGTTATTAACATTGGATGATGTGTTTTTGCAGGTGAGAATATTGAAGGCAGAATGAGGCACAAGAGGGAAGTTACTATTTCAGAATGGACCAAGTGGAATTAACGTGGGCATTGTTGTTGACGGGTTCAGAAGAGATAGGGCATTCCATTTTCAGTGTTAAGAACCATCCCTAGTAGGGAATTCTTAATTAATGTTCAATAATATTTCATTCTAGTCTAGATTTGGAGTGGATTAAAATGTGCCCACATTTGATAATAGATGAAGGAAAATGTAACATGACAGTACTGACAAATCAATGTAGTTTTCTGGCAGTGAATAATCCAGCTGATTAAGAAAAACTGTTTCTGCTACAGCAGAGAATTACAGGGAAAGAAGAATAATTATTTGTCAGGTGCAATATGCCCAGGATGGTATCACTCTTTTTTGTGGTTCTTGCAAGGATTTTCTATAAAAGGGAGTCTTTATGTATGTAGATAAATTCATAGATAAGCTTTTGGAAAAGTAAATTTAGAAGACAAGGGCTTGAACTATTTATTAATAGTCATATGGTGTGCTAAGTTTGATTTTGTCTTTCTTTTTTTGATAAACAGTTCTCTTTTAACAAGTTGTTGATAATTTAGGCAGCTAAATTGAGTATTGGTTTCCTGTTTTCTTCTTCAGTGAAATATGTAAGCATGTTTTGATAGAAAGATATTTAAATGTTTTAAAGCTGGAAATAAAATATATGTGAATATAATAGGTTTTATCTTCCTGTTGTCAAAAATGCTGATTTGGCCCTTTTGCACTGTACTCCTGTCTCTGTATGGTTGTTAAAATCTGTTGCTCTTTCCCATCTGAAGGAAATACATCTTTGACACTTCTCATGACCTAAGTCATGATGCTGAAATGAAGCCAGAAAATATCCTTAACAGTCATGGGTAAAAAGAAGGAAGGCTTCCGTGGGGGGTAGGAGAGTGTGAGAGGGAGGGATAATAGGGGATTGGGGGGTAGAAAAGTCTTTGCTGTTTCAGTTTACATCAATTTGATTGTTAGGAAAGTTGCTTACATGTTACTGCTATACTTGTTATTCCAGAGAAAATACTTTGATTTTAATATTGAATTGTTCCTTAAGTATACAATGTTTAATATTTAAGTATACAAAGACAAAAGTATAAAAAGACAAGTTCTGCAAATGTTAAATCTTTTTGAG
>NW_012148452.1:185955-191451 GCF_000956105.1 Propithecus coquereli
GGTAAAATACAAAAAGTTTTTAAAGGTTGAGGGAGGCATATAATATTATTCTTATTTTTCCTCCTTTTGTTTGCATTTAAGAAGAAATATAGTCGTATATATGTACACACAGGTACACCAATATTAACTTTAATATTTAACATAATCTGAAATGTTCAACAACTTTAGGGTCTTGCTGACTTCAGAAGTTTTTTGCCAGTTGGCAGTTTGCCACATTCACATGTTCTCACATCACTGCATTCAGAAGCTAAGAATACCAACCTGCCAGCTCCTGCACAGAGGGTAAAGATAAAACAGAAAGGAGTCTAGCTTTGCAGCCACATTACCTGGGAGTTGCTGCTGATGTCTTTTCCACAAATGTCCAAGTTTGTCAAAGCTCAGTAAATCTTGGAAAGTTTATTTTCCTTGTAGCATCTGTGTTTTATAATGGGTCTTTTAATTTGTTTTTACTTTGTCTGCAGGGATTTCTTTTGTCCGGAGTTTTCAGACTCTGTCTTTTTTTTTTTTCTTTGCTTGTGGAAGTGAGTCCGTTAATGATGACTGGTTTGGGAATATGCCTCTCTGCAAAGCTGACCTGACAAGCTGTTCCTCCAGAGCAGCAACAAAGCCCATTGTTATTTTCTCTGTTCACTTTTATCCTCAATTTAATCCATTTTTCCTCTGTGTTTTTATAGCATAAACTGTCTGAGAAAACATAATTTAGGACAAAGCATAAGTAAGGTGGCATTTTGAAGTTAGCAAAACTTTTAGTAAACAGATCATATCCTATGTCATTCTCACATGTGCAGACAGTGGTACTATGTGGTAGTATCGAGATTGAGAGTTTGTGTCTCCAAAAGTACAAGGTACTTGTGGATATTCTTTATCCAAGAGGTAGCAGGAAAAAAAAAAGAAACCACATGAAGTTGTTTCACAGTTCCTTTTTAAAACTTCAAACTTGTTGAAGATAAACACAGAAAGTCAGTGTTTGAACCCTAAAGTGAACTGTTGTGGTTTATTGCTTTGTATTATAATGTTAAAAACAATAATAACAGTAAACAAACAACTGAAAACAAAAGAAAAACAAAACATCATAGCTTTAAACATCAAGGGATGTTTTTTAACTTCTGATTTTTAAATTTCTATTCCCAAATAGGATTCCTGTGTTAAGTTATTGAGAAACAATTTTATTGGAACTTAGGATTTTTTTTCCCCAAGTGAACTCTATCGTGGGGACTGGTAAACCTCTAAAGGATCAAAGCTCTAGTGGATTTGGATAAAGACCCAAAAGCCTGAAAGGCTTATGCAAGTTTATCTATATAGAGTAAGCCCAAAAAACTGGGATGAGAGTCTTAGAAGAGCTTATTTTCTCATGAGATTTTTGGGACTTCCTCTGTCTGATTGTGCCAGAAATACTGTGAGAATATCCATTCTCATGGCATTTGTCACTTACAGGTCTTGTCCCAGCTGGAATTTGAAAGTATAATGGTGTGTGAAGTATTTTATGTATCTTAAGGCTTCATAAAGTCCACTACTGAAATTGCAGTTAAATAACCTCTGCTCTTTTCATTGTACTCATATAGTAAAGAAAAAACAGAAAAGTATACTAGAGAAGGGTTAATGAAAGTGACACCTAGTGACGCTCTTTATAGATCTCAGCTCCTTTGGATTTTTATCCCTGTCACTCCCGTGGCAGAATGTTAAAAGCAAAGCAAAACTTTGGTCATCTGTGGAAAGCATAAATATACAAAAAAAGCTCCATAGAACTTCAGATACAGTTTTTACTTTGGAAAGATATGATGTAGGGAATAGAATGTCCATATGACATCTTAAAGGAGGGAAAGTGTTGGAAGAAGGACAAAGATAATGGAAATATTTGGGAGTAGAGTTGTTTATGTTGAATTGTCTTCTGAGGAGTGCCACTGAGTCACATTGACATTGGGCTTCTGTGTGGCTCATTAACCCAATTTCAAAATGCAAGAGTTCAAAATAGATCAAGGAAGAGGAGGCTCGTATCCTAGAATAAGAGAGGATCTTGTGGATAAGTGTGTGGAGAGGTTATGAGAGCAGAATTTGATACAACTGTAGGAGTTTTTATATGTATGAAGAATTTACCTTATTCCCTCTAGTGTTAAATGTAGTGTATTTCGTTTTGTTTGATTTTTCATGGTTGAAAAAGTATCAAACTGCAATCCTAAAATTTAAATTGAATTAAAAATTGCTGAAACTTCTTAAATATTAAGAGCCCTAGTTCTTAATAAATTTCCTTTATTCCAGAATCTTGGAGTGCTGTAAGCCTAATAAATGAAAGTAGTGAATTTCCCATTTTCAGGGAGGCATTTTGTTTATTCAGTTTATAACTTTGGATTAACTGTGCTATTGAGACTTAATTGTGTGAAACTTTCAGACAGATTTTTTTATATTTCAGTAGAATTCTTCATTGCTACTTCTATTATTTTTCCCCTTTGTATTCTTGCATTTTGTTAACATTGTGTCTAATTCTTAATCTCATCTTCTTGTCTAGGCTATTTTTGCCTCCTTGTTCTAGGCCCGCTTTAGTACACAGTTGGAGTAGTGTAGACTATACTTGTTCTACTTATTATTTTAGCAACAATGATTTTTAACTTTTATGTATTAAATTTCTAAATTTATTGAGTTTATTTTAGCTTTATGGAAGGAAAAATACTCAAATTTATGTTATAGTAGCCAGGGCATTAACATAATAATGTACAGGTTAGAATATATTCAGAATAAAAAAGGAAAACTACCTAGCAAATTATTTATACATAAATATGTATAGTTTCAATTCTCCTGAATGTGTGGTTTTAATTCTACTGACATTTAATAAGCACTTGTGCAAAGCTCCATGCAGGCTACTTTGTATGTAGTGGGGAGAAATAATGACAATATCATTAATAATCTCAATCCCTATTTTTTAAAAAAAGATTGGATTCTTGTTATCAAGTTCATTTTGTGGGAAGTTTTTTTTAATCTTCCTTCCTTCCCTCTGTTTCCCAAAGTAACTATAGTAATGTCTATATTGACAAGAACTTTTTACTTGGAAAAAGCAACAAGTGTTTTTGCTTGAAATGCATAAAAATTTGGAGTATTTTTACTTCACCATCTATTGCCTCCAAAAAAAAGTTATAGGCAAAACCAAATCAATGCCCAGTCAGAATTGTTCTTGAACATTTTCTGTCTTTAATTATGTCACCTAAACTGTTTGCTGTGTTAACAGTCTTCTGAAATGTGTGTGTGTGTGTGTGTGTGTGTGTGTAAAATTCATTTTCTTTTAGTTGTGTGTTCTTCTCTCCTTGGCTCCTGTGAACAAGCATTGCTTCCGCCCAGTTTAGTATGTGGGTCAGAAGGCACTGTTTCTCACCAGGGCGCTGCTGTTTCCTTTTCCTACTTGAGTAGATTACAGATTATACTGGAACATGCCTGAGAAAAGGTCAAAAAGAAGGGTGAAAGTCCTGGAACTGCAGCTGGGAAGCTTGACATTCTCATCTAGGAAAGGGAGAAGAGAGAAGGGGAGAGGGAGGAGTGGCAGGAGAGGAAGGAAAAGAGAGACAGTGGGGAGAGAAGAGCGGGGAGGGGCAGAGAGCGGGAGAGACCTGTTGAGACACTGCAGCCATTCCGGTGTCCAGGGCCTTCAAGTACTTGACCAGGGCCTGGGTGGCGATACCACCCTTAGAGTTGGCGGTGCAGTCGCAGGGCAGCCCGGCTTGGCCTGCACAGGATTTCGCCGACTTCCTGGCTACCAGTAGGGGCAGCTTTTCGCTGCCATCAGTGTTGGTGCACAGCAGGACACTCATGCCCTGGGTGGCCTGGCGCAGGATGTCGTTGCCTTTGCATAGCCCCACAGCCTGGTGGGGCAGGAAGTCATACCATATAGACTGGTCTCTGTGGCGCTGAAAACGTCCTGCTAGGCATAGAGAGAGAGAGAGAAACTCTCATACCAACCCGAAACAACCCACCTGCAGGATTTCCCATTTGCACAGCATACTTTTTATTAAAGAATTATTTAAAGTTTGGTCAAAAAAGCTTTAATGTTAAATTAGATGGCAAGTGAGAGGTAAGCAGTGTTTTTAACTTTTCAGAGCCCAGATTTCCAGTGACTGTTTCAAAACAAGCTACCTTTGAACTCTTTGACAGAGTGAAAAAGTTGGAGCTTTTCAAATGTGGAATTAACTAAGTTAAACTCCTTTGGATTTTTGTTTTGTTTCGTTTTTTGAGACAGGATCTCTCTCTTTTTCCAGACCTTGAGTGCAGTGGAATGCTCATAGCTCACTGCAACCTCAAACTCCTGGGCTCACTGGATCCTGCTGCCTCAGCCTCCCTGGGACTACAGGCATGAGCTATCATGCTGGGCTCCTTTGGATTTTTATCCCTGTCACTCCTGTGGCAGAATGTTAAAAGCAAAGCAAAACTTTGGTCATCTGTGGAAAGCATAAATATACAAAAAAAGCTCCATAGAACTTCAGATACAGTTTTTACTTTGGAAAGATATGATGTAGGGAATAGAATGTCCATATGACATCTTAAAGGAGGGAAAGTGTTGGAAGAAGGACAAAGATAATGGAAATATTTGGGAGTAGAGTTGTTTATGTTGAATTGTCTTCTGAGGAGTGCCACTGAGTCACATTGACATTGGGCTTCTGTGTGGCTCATTAACCCAATTTCAAAATGCAAGAGTTCACAATAGATCAAGGAAGAGGAGGCTCGTATCCTAGAATAAGAGAGGATCTTGTGGATAAGTGTGTGGAGAGGTTATGAGAGCAGAATTTGATACAACTGTAGGAGTCTAGTATACTGAGTTATAGTTGGTTTCTATTACATACTGGTTTCTGTTGTAAACCTTCAGCAAAGTGGAGTGCCTAAAGCGAATGAGGTCTGTGTGCATGATAGGAATGAAAAAGTGAGATGACATGCAGACCTCCTAATAACACTGCTTTCTCACAGGGCACCGTTAACACTGCCCTAGTGAGTGTCCTTTTGCTTTTTGCAGATAGATCTTTGCCATTTCTATACCTATTCATGCCATATCTCTAATGACAACAAAAGGACAGTGGTACTTTATCCTCCAAATGATACATTTAGTCCACTTTATTCCATTGTAGTTCTTAGATTCTCACACCTTCTGTTCTTGAAGAATCTTCCTTTGTCCCCCATAACAACAACCTGTAGCTTGCGCTCCTAGAAACCTGTAACAAAGTTTTCTCCATCTCACAGATATGACACTCTTTTAAGGTACTTTCTCATCTATAACTGTTAACCTTCATTAATATACAATGTTATTTTAACTGATTTTATTCCCCTTGGTTCACAATATGGTAAAATACAAAAAGTTTTTAAAGGTTGAGGGAGGCATATAATATTATTCTTATTTTTCCTCCTTTTGTTTGCATTTAAGAAGAAATACAGTCGTATATATGTACACACAGGTACACCAATATTAACTTTAATATTTAACATAATCTGAAATGTTCAACAACTTTAGGGTCTTGCTGACTTCAG
>NW_012148452.1:192856-232442 GCF_000956105.1 Propithecus coquereli
CTCTTTATAGATCTCAGTAATTTTTTGTTTTATTATTTCTCTTATATATATTCCCAAGAGGTGGAGCAAAGAGAAAGAATAGGGAGAGACCAAATCCAGGTCCAAGACAGATACTACACGTTTCCTCCTGCTGAACCTCATTATACTAAGAGGGTTAAGGTTTAATGAAGAATTCTGGCTCAGAAATTTAGGCTTGATATAACCATAAGGAAATGTGTAGACATCTCTTAAGTTATCAAGCCTAACCTCCTAGCCTAATCGACATGAGACTAAGCAGAATAGTGAAAGCCATGAACTCCAGTCATCTGGTTATCTTCTGAAGTATTGTGAGTCCCCTGCAGAATTTTTTCTGTAGATCATAGGGCTGTATTTTTCTCTACCTCTTGTATGTAGGAGAAAATGTATTTCCTTCATTCATTCAGCAAACGTTTATTGAACTCTTAATGATTAATAAGACATTGCTTGCAGATGTCTAGGCATTCTGGAGAGTCTCCAATATTGTGGGGGATAAATCTGGAGGTTTGTTAGATTCTAGCTGAATTTTCAAAGAAAATTCATGGCAGAAGAAATAGTGAAAAATCATTCGTAACCAAAGATTTTAACAGAAGAATATAGAAGATACTCTATCTAATATAGAATGATCCTTTGATCATTAAACTATTTTGTGTTTTTGATTTGTTGTTTTTTAATGTGTATTATTTACATGTAGATCATTATGTGTCAGCTATTGAGATTTCTTGTTTAAGCTAGCTCCCTCATTTTACTAACTCCTGATGTCATCTTTCATCCTTTATTTTCTATTAGAAAAGCAAAATAAGAAAAAATTACTTTATGCTTGAAATTTGTATACATTTTCTCCCTGTTTAAATTGTCCTTTAAAACAACAATGAATGTGACTTCTTCTTTTTTGTTCTTCGGACACTTTCCAGATATCTTTATTAACATGTTTTTCTCCCATTTTTCATTTTTTGTTAATATGTATTTCTGCATCATTATATTAAGGAGGTCTTTGAGAGTCCCTTGAGCTTATTCATCCAGGACTTAGAGCAGAGCCTGATACTAAGTCTCCAAAAGTCTGAAGTGGAAGAATAAAGATTGAATAAAACCTTTGGGTGATGCAGTATATCATCTTGTTAATGTCTTCTTTTCAGTCCCAGGCCTTAACTTCTTTTT
The DNA here is from genome assembly GCF_000956105.1 of Propithecus coquereli. NCBI lineage: Eukaryota > Metazoa > Chordata > Mammalia > Primates > Indriidae > Propithecus > Propithecus coquereli. The sequence continues at coordinate 194,030 of NW_012148452.1, forward strand.
CTTTATCGATTACCTTGATGTATCCTATCAACAGGCCCCTTGCTTATTATCCCTTACAATCTTACTTTTCCACCTTGCTACTGGAACTATCCTGTTGAAGACTACCAGAGTTTGTAGGTTTTTCTCTGAATTTACCTTCCTGAATCTTGACTTTATTGACCATTTCATTAATATATATTCATTCTTTCATTAAAGCTATGTTTATAAATTGCTGGCCATATCCAATAATATATAATATATATACTTCCCTTATGAATATAAACATGAATATAAAATCTACACAGCTTACTTTACTCTCTCAGATGTGCTGGGTTTCAGATGGAGATTATATCATTAACACAACAGCAGGCTGAGAAGGATAGGTCTGAAGTACTTTGTATGCTGTTCTGATGTTGTCCTTTATACTGGTGAGACAGTGAAACATTTTAAGCCATGACTAGTTTAACCACACATTTAGAACTTCTCAGTGAATCACTTCATTTTCCTAGACCACTCCTATTATCTATAAAATTCAGCGACTGACTTCAACATCTGTACTGTCCCCTTGCTGAACAACTTAAGTTCCTATTCCTCTGGCTCAATTAAAAGGTTCTTCTAAAGCTGAAATAATTTTATCTTCCCAGCGCTTTCCATTATCCATCCTCCATGATAGAGATTCCTCACTACTGCTCACGCAATGGCATCCCTTTATACCTCTCTCCGTTCGTGTTATCCTTCGTGCCTAGGATATTCCTTTGCTCCTGCTCTTATCCCTATTCAACTTTCAAAGCCTAGGTCATATCCCATTTCTTCCATGAGCACTTTTCCAAATAAAATTGTTGCCACATCTACTTATCTTTAGTTCTAGACAATTAGCACTAAATTATTCCTGTTTCGTGCATGTTGGACTGTAAGCTTCATATTGTGTTATCTTAGGCTAAGGCACTCCACAATTATTTCTTTGCTGTTGTGAAACGTGTATGATGTATACAATTTTTGAATTTCACTAGCTTGTGACATACTTAATGTTGCAGTCTGATTTCACATTCAAATTAATATTAGCATAGTTGTCTAGTGGTGAATCTCACAATTATTTACATCTATATCGGCCTTAAGAGTATCAATAAATTACTTTGAATGACTTAACTATAAAACAGTTTTTCTGTTATTCCTCCACAAATATAATATTGTAATAGGATTTCCCTCTTCATATTTTCTACAAGGTTCTATGTTGTATGAGTGTAATATTATTGTCTAATTTATTGAACAGCCTAAAGCATCTTGTACATATTATAAATTCTGTCTTTTGTGATGCCTGAGTCAGGTGTAGATTGCTTCTGTTAACTTTAAGGTGTATTCTGAATTGGAAAAATTGGGGGGATAGAATGATAAATATTTATTTTGTTTGCATGAATTTCTTATCTTTCTCCTTATTTTGCAAAAGAAACGTTTGTCAAAGTTTAACTTGATACTTCCATAGAGTAATGTAAAAAGATAGATTTGCGTCCAAGGAAGAAGTAGCATTTGGTTAAGCTATTATCCTAATTCTGAGGGCACTGTCATCTTGTTAGGATTTTTGAAAAAAGGGACTTTGACTTTTTACTGCCTCTGAAACTACCATTAGATACTGTTTGGTAGTTCTCCCTCTATCTTAAATCCATGCTATTTTAAAAAATAGATGTCTTTCATGATTTTTTTAGAAATAAGATATTAAGACTTTTGGGGGATATTCTTTTGCTGTCCATGTAAAGTTGTTGCCTTAATTCAGATTAGTAAAAAAAAAAATTCCTGTGTGTGTCTAAGTTTCTCTACAAATCTATGAATTAACAAGACTCACTGGAAAACTGCAATAATCAAGAAAACACGGTATTGGTGAAAGGATAGACACATAGATCAGTGGAACTCATAGATCCATTCAGAAATAGATCCATACATATATGGTCAATTGACATTTTACAAAGGTGGAAAGGCAATTAATGGGGAAAGGATAATCTTTTTAACAAATGGTGATGGAACAATTAGACATCTATACTTAAAACAATGAACCTCAAACCTCACTACAAATACAAAAATTAACTAAAAACAAATCACAGTTTGCTTTTGCCCTGTCTATACAACATAGTGCTGAAGGTTCTAGCCAGAGCAATTAGGAAATGGAAGAAAGGAAGGAAGGAAAGCAGGAGGGAGGGAGGAAGGGAGAAATGAAGGAAGAAGAGAGAGAGAGAAAGAGAGAGAAAGAAAGGAAAAAAGAAAGGAAAAAAAAGAAAGAGAAAATAGAAGGCCTCAGATTGGAAAGGAAGAAGTAAAAAACTATCCCTTTTTTGAGGGTGACATGTATGTGGAAAATCCTAAGGAGCCCACAAAAATTATTAGAGCTAAGAAATGAGTTCAGCAAAGTTGTAGGATATAAGATCAATGTGCAAAATTATCTGTATTTCTATATATTGGCAATGCACACTCTGAAAAGTTAAGAAAATTGCATTTACAAGTTACATGAAAAGGAATAAAACAATTAGTAATAAATTAACCAAAGAAGTATAAAACTTGTACCCTGAAAACTACAAAACAACATTGAAAGAAATTACAGAATACCTAAGTAAATGAAAAGGCATCCCAAGTTCTTGGATTGAAAGATTTAATATTGTTATGCTGACAGTGCTCCCTAAATTGACCTCCAGATTCAACATAATGCCAGTCAAAAGCCCTGCTCCATTTTTTTCCAGAAATTGACAAGGTATAGGTGAAAGCAGCAAATTTTGTTGGATGTAATGACCTAAGAAGGGCAACAAACTATATTAGCTGTCTTTAGAAAGATAAAGAATTCACCGCCTGTTGCCAAAGACTGAAATCTGTTTATAATCAAGTCACACTTGGTGTTACCAGAATAGTTTGATTTCTTCTCATCCATATAACTATAATTCTCTTGGCATTGATTCTGCCCTCAGTGCCTTTCTTAAATGATTACTGGAGTCAATGAAAACTCTATCAGAGATAGGAGGCTTCCCTAAGTGATGCTTTTCTTGATTTTTCTCTTTGTAGGGAAACTGAACAGCCAAGATTCCTACAACAATTTTACCAACAACAACCCTGGCAACCCTCGACTTTCTCCTCTCCCCAGCTTGATGGTAGTGACGCCTCTTGCACAAATCAAGCAGCCAATGACATTGGGGACCATCACCAAACGAACAGGGTAAGGCCTCAGGCTTGATGCTTTTTAACAGCTGTTTTAGAGCGTTGAATGAGTAAAAATAAAACATACTTTTTCTTTGTGTGGTTTTGATTATGTTCTTCATTTCCAGCCCATATGAGACTTAATGGCATCAGATTAAGTACAAAGTATAGAACTTGCACAAACATACTCACACACAACTATGTACACACACATCCATAGAAAAAACAAAGCACTGACAAGTTGTGAAACTAGTATTGGCTAATAAAAAACAGATTCATCTACTCAGTCTTATACTTGCTGCCTCGTGGCTTTGCCTGAAAGTAGTTTCATTTTCTTGACTCCTGCAAACATGATGAGGATTTAAAATGACTCCTAAATTTTGACAGACACAAATACTAAGGAGAGAACTTTAGATGACAACCATGTTTCTGATGCTTAAAAAAAAAAAATCATCTATATTTAGGTATAATTTACATATAATGATCTGTCATTAGTGTCAGGACAATGCAATGTTGTAGGTGGTTTTCAAAAACCAGAGTACTAAGATTTGAGCTTTATTCAAAATTGGTCATTAACATCCTTAAAGACTTTCGGTGACCAACTTGATTTGTTTGTGTTTATTTTAGCTATTTAAAATTTTTTCTACCTGTTAGAAATATAAAATTATCACTAAATTGGGCTCCTAAAAGTAAACTATGTCTGTGATATCATTAAAATATTCAGTTGTATAATAACACTGAAAATCCATTTTATGTCAGAAAAAATATATATCTATAGGCAAATTATTTGTTTTCTTCAATGAGCAATCCTGATGTTTAAGCTAATTTGAAATGGAACAACTGTCTTAAAACTCTGTGTTAAATAATCAGGAGAAAACTCTCTCTTGACCTCACATAGTCTTCAGAGCCTTTCCAACAAAATGTATAGATTAAATTATTTGGCTACTCTTGTCAATATATTTTAATATTGTTATACCCAGTGTTAATGTGTTTATAGAAGTCACTTTTGTCAGAAAAAATACTGTGTTCTCAGGTACAAGGCCTTTATGTTCTAGGTTATTATCATAACATAGAAATTAGCTCTCTACCTATACACGAGTGGTGTTTGTGTATAAAGTGATTCTGTTGCTATATAAAGAAATAAAATTGAGTTTGTGGCATTTTAAGGGGAAAAAAGGAAAAATACAGCAAACCTATATCCCAAATCAGACATTTTAAGGTAGTGGTCATTTGGCCTGTATTATATTACATTCCTGGCATGTAGAATCAAATAAAAATGAGACTAAATCTTGAATCATAATTTCAAAGTTTGTTTTTCACTTACTGAAGTCAGTCAGTACATAATTGTATCTTTTTAGTTCACCTGAGCATTGTACAATACTACAAAGTAGTTAAAATTTTTGCCTGTCTTTCCTGAATCTAAGTGAAACCATCCTCAAAATTGTTTTTCTGTAATTTAATTTTATATTCAGAGCAAGGGGAGTATAAGAAGAAAGTTCAAAAGGTTCCTGGAGACATGAAAGCATATTCTGGTGCTTTGTTTCTGATGTGTGTGTATTTGTTTTTTAATTTAAGAGCTACAATGTTTTATAATGGAAAGATTAGCTCTATTTTTCTAATAAACTTCTCCAAATATATCTCTGTGATAGTAACTGAATTTTTATGCATAAAATGATATAATGTTAGAATTTAATTCAAAATATTTTTGGGGAGGGGTGAGAAATGAGTTTACTTTCATATATAGCATTTGAAATTTTCCATAAAAAGAAAAAATCTCTCTCTCTCACGGTCTCTTGCTATCCTCTTTCTCTCTACACTAGAATGAATAGAAACTGTTAATCATCAGGTGTCCTCCTGTGCTACCATACTTTATGAACTTAAATAAATTCTTTATGTTTCCTTTTCTTTTCATAAATTTTCTCACAATTCTAGATTTTTGGAGCATGTATACTATTTTACTGTGGACAAAATAATTATTAATGAAGTGTTATGAATTTGAGTTATTTTATGTGCTTTGAAACTAATGTTAGTGTAAGATATGTGTATTGTCGACTAGGCTTTGTATCTCCATTTTGAAACCATTTTATTTCTGCCATGTTTTTAAATTCTTTTTAGCATGCTCTGCATCGAAGTTTTTAGACAGAATAATTCATACTTGTCTCACAATGAGTGTTTGGTTTTAATCTTTTGTGATGTAGTTTCAGACTTACAAAAACGTTGCAAGACTAGCAAAAAGAATTCCTGTATACCCAAATTTCCCAAATGTTAATAGTTTAACTTACTTGCTGTAGTATTCACAGTCTTTCACTCTGTCTGCATATACAATAACGCATTATGTTTTTCCTAAATGTTTCAGAATAAGTTGCAAAGTTAATATCTCCTTATTCCTACATACTTCAGTGTGTAATTTGTAAAGGCAAGGACATTCTCTTACATAAACACAGTACGATTATCAAGAGATCTTACAATCTATTTTATTAGTTGCTTTTTTATTCCAAATAATTGTTGCATGTAATGAATTTTCTACTTGCAGCAGAGCTTTAGTGCACTGCAAATTACCCAACATGCTGTTCTTTTTTTACCTCCCCGTGTACTATTCTTTTTATCCCTTCCTGTTAATATAAAGTACGGTGACTGATAAAGACATTGATGATAGTGGTCATAACTTACACTTGACCACAGCTGGGTTGATAAGACTTAATACCCTTAAGCCACTGCCTGAAGAGTTTGTTGGTTATACTCAGAAACTGCTATTGTCAGTTTCATTATCATTTTTTTACTATAGGTAACCCTACACATTTACTCATAGAGTTTTCAGAATATAATTGTAGTTTTACTATCTTAAAACTTAACATTTTATTAAAATACATGTATTTCGCCTTGTCAAAGTAATACTTGATTTGTGAGAACAAAATATATTCTCTGAATTTCCATTTTTGCCAAATGCTGAATTTTGAAGCAAATCCCAGATAATAGGTCATCTCATTAGATTTCATCCAATTAGATTTTAAAGGCTATGTTTGTTTATTTCACTATTATTATTTTTTCTTTTTTACTGTGGCCAGTTCTCAAGACTACAGTTAGCTAATTTGCATTAATTATTTCCATGAAATTTTGTTGTATTTACTGAGAAATTTGATTGCTACTTTAAGGTCACCAAGGTGATGAGCAAGTGGGGTTTTCATTTTCTGTGTCTGTCTTCATTCTGGAAATTCTCATTTACTCAAACTTTGCTTTTATGAAACTCCTTTCCTAGTGTTTTTAAAATAAAATTAATAAGTATTTGACATGGATTGTGTACAAAGAGCATTTATAAACATGTAAATTGTATGACTACCTCCAATATACCTGATGATATAGTTAGTAAAATTGTATACTTACTTAGGTAAAATCAGTTTTCATTTGTCCCGTGTCCTAGGTATTTTGCATATAGGCGTAAAATAACCATAAAAAGTTAAATTTCTAGAGCAGGGATTTCTAAGGATTTCCTAGGATCCAATATTTAAATCTCCAAATTGAGATAGAAGCATCAACTTAAACCTTCAGGGGACAAAACGTGTGTTTACCATATTTAACATCTGCCTTCTTATTTTTTCAAATACATATCCCTGAAAGCCTGTGCAGTGTCAGGGACCATCTGTCTCACTCCAAGACATACATGAGGCCAGTAGACCTACAAATGGCAAAAGACAGATGTATTTACACCTTCTTGTTCAGTACCTTGAAGCAGCACTTGGAGGAAATAAGGCCCGTTTTGGCAACAGCTGCTGCTTAATTAACTCTATGATGGTATACATTGGTGAAGGTAAAAGAAGTGCTAGAAATTATTTGGCTTCAACAGTCACCCATTCAAACAGAATCCATTTTCTTCCGGTCTAAGACTGGAGGATTAGAAAGCCCAGGGTACTATATTGATCATGCTTTCATCATATATAAATAAGAATAGCTCTCCTCATCCATGAAAAGTGAAACTGGGTGCTTAGGGATTGCTCCATGTCTTGGATGTTAGGTTTTTATAGTAGGGATTTCTTAGCAGCATTGCATAGATTTAATTATTGAATTTATGAATCAAGGGAGTGATCAAGTTTTTAAAAATGCTTTCTGTGTAAGAATTTACAAAACAAAAATTTTTGCCAGTGTGCTTAATTTTATCTGCTTTAAATTTGAAATTATTTATATATATTCATTATTTTGTGGGCATGAGCAAAGAACAGTAAGTTTCAGAAAGAAGTCGCAGTAGTTTCATGGGAACAAAAAATATAAAAATTGAGAATGAAGTTACTACCTTGCTCTTACCTAGGTGACCATTTTTTGCGAAGTAAACATGAAAAGATTTGCTCTTTCATAGGTTTCCTTTTTCTTAAATGGAAGTAGCTTTCCATTCCTTTCCCCTCATCCCAGCGTTATTCATTTCTTTTTGAGGAGTTAGAGGGAGGTATTAGGAACCTTGAGCCCCACTCTGTAGCAGGTTAGGTAACATAATGGAAAAATATTGAATTAGAAGTCTGAGGCCCTGGCTTCTCATCTAGGTTCTGCCTCCTGTTTACCAGTGTGTCCTCGGTAAGTTTCTTCACCTGAAAAAGAAAAATTTATATATGTGGATTGTAATCTTTTAGCCTTCTCAGGTATAATTTCCTACTAGTTCTTTGATGCCATTACCTCATTTCTAAACCTCACTGTTTAGGCAGCCCTGGGCCAGTGCTAGTGAGCAGAAGCCCTGTTTAGAAAACATAGATGATTTTAAATAATACTAAATTGAAGCGTTTAATAGCATTTACTTGAACATCTTTAGTTTATATTTGTAGACCAAATCTCCCATCACACCTTGCTATGTGAGTAAATGACATTGGCATATAGTAGGCCTTAAAGAAGGTCTGTTCCTTATTTTAATTCAATTAGGTCCACCTTGTCTCATTTAGATAATTTGGCCTGGAGTCCTAGACCTTATAGGCAAAGTTCTGAGAATAAAATAGGAAAGATTTGGAGAAACACCCACCAGATACAATAGCACATGGTAATTCTCCACCTCTCATTTCTGTCTTAGGTAACTAGTAGTTGTTCATAGCTAAACTATGGATCTTTGATTCCACATGTAAAATAATGGACGTTGTATTTTCATTAGAATATATATGGATATGACTATATGTGCAATTATATTTACCATAGTTTGAGTTTCCAATTTTTATGCTGAATAAATGGAGTACTTAAACTACACCATAGTCTATTGCATTTTGCCATAAATCTGGGAATTTTTTTTCTGGATGATGTCTACTATATATCAGCAGGCATAAATTTCTACAGAAGTTTGACTTTATTTTTAATATGCTAGTGTCTTTTCTGCCACATACGGCAGAATTTGAACATTATCTATGTTTTCATAATGAAAATCTTTTAAATCTTGAGTTTATAATTTGAATTTGCATGTCATATATATCTAAAATTAGCCTATTGTCTGTTTCAGCTTCAGTTTGCCCTATAGATCAATAGTTTGAGCACCAGCAGTACCACAGGTCTCTTTGGTAGAGAGGAATTAAAATTAATGAAAAATTCAAAGTACAACTTGAAAATTACATTAGGAATAATTTGCTCATACGCATGCAAGAAATGTGAGTTCACTTTCAGTTGTTCTTTTAAAGAGCACACAGAATTTAGAAATCATTAGAGTCCCTAGAATTTATTTTTAGAAAAATACAGCTCTACTGCAATATTTTACACATAATGTTGTATAGCTTTTTTTCTCCTTGATGTCTTATTCAGTACATTTAATATTTATATGAGTTCATTCTGATGTCTGTTACATGGTAGTGCCTGAATTGTCATAGGATGTGATCAATTGAAAAAGAGGATTTACAGAGTATGTTTATTAAATTTGTCTTAGACTCCACGTACTTCTTTAACTCTGAAGGTGATTGAATAGAATCATAATACATTTTAGCAGTAGAGTCAGAGTATAGAGGATTTGAGGATTTCAAATAAAATCTAGTTTTACTTTTTCCTTACATTAAAAACAATCTTCACATTTGCCTTGTTTTCAGCTAGTAAGACCCCAAAGACTTTGTGGTATTATGTGACATTCAACAAAATGGATCAGAGTTTAATGACTTACATAGCATTATGGTATATTATAAAACATAATTCCTTCCTATCTTCTGAGTGTCTCCAGAAGAAACCCTTTGAGAACTAATGGCCAGGTCATTTCATGGTGGTCTGTAAATAAGTCTGTAATGTTTCTGGACTTTTAGTCCTTGACCGATTTTTCTTGAGGTTTTTCAATCAGAATTCAGCTCAAAATTGTTGACAAATTGAACAAGTTTTATGTGGCAGGATTGCTAAGCCTACTGAAACTTAATAGTAATTTGAAAACAATTCTTCAGGTCTGAATATAGTAATTTGAGTTGCATATGTTACTATAGACAATATTTAATTCGGCATACACTCCCACTCACATATCTCTTCCCTCCTCTTCACACCCCCATACCACTTCACTACAAAACTACAGCTGTGGACTTTTGGAAGGGGAGAGGAAAGTCATAGATGAAGACAGCTGGATCATGGATTTATACTTTGTGACTTTATATTTTCATTTTTCTGCTACTGAGAAAAGATGAAGCAGGCACATTTCAAAAGAACAGCTGACACTACCCATACAAAGTAATTACATCAGTCACTACAGTTCTTTGGAGTTTGTGGATCTTCTTTCACATGTATATGGCAGAGGTCCAGTTCATAGGACTAGGCAAGAAGTGGATGAGTACTCACTGGATGCATACCAAGTGTACATACTAAACCAGGATCTCACCTTGTCTCTTCAACCCCCTTCTTCCTCCTTGAGCTGTATTAGCCAGTGGATCCTTATTTGAATGAAGTAGGATAACTTTTAACTAACACAGGTGGGTTACCTTGTGAATAGTGAGCCTATTGTCTTTAAACTTGACAATGATGTTATTTATTTAGTACAAGCCTGTTAACTACCGTGTCTGGAGTTTTATAGCGCATTTTGGGATCATGGGGCAAGGAAGTGGCTGGAGAAATCTTGTTGGCAACATGTTACTGCCTGGAAAGGAAAATCTAGGAGATGTTAAAGTTTCTGTATCATTTGTTTGGCTAACATATGTTTCTTTGTTATATATAAGGAAACCTAAGCCTGGGAAAAGGTATTTACTGGCTTGATAGGTGGGGAACATCAGATGGTCTTTTGAATGTTTAGAAACTTGAAGGTTTTGTTTGATTTTTGTTCGGTTAGTTTTTGGAGTCGATGAAGTCATAAAGGATTAAGTAAAAACTTCTAAATTCTTTATAATAAATCAGTTTTATTCTGATATTAGGGATGAGATGGGAGACTGTCCAGAGTAAGTACAATATACAATAAAGAGCAGTTTAAGCCTTGAGTTCCAGATTGCAAGCACTTCAGTCAGAATCATGTGGACTGTTTGGTTATTTCAGGTGTACTGTCTAATGAAATAAAATTAAGAGAAGTTGGGTATTGTATGGCAGCAAAAACATGTTTGTTTTAGAGGTATTTGTGGGCATATAGAAATGGCTTGAATCTTTTGTTTTCTCATCATTTTGGAATGGGAGCATTATGCTATTCAGAGATTAGACTCTTCAGGTAGTCTCGTTATTTAAACCTGTGTTTTTCAAAGTGTAGAGTGAGCTTAGTAACATTTTGTAATTAGCTAGTCATGAAATCAGATAAGGGAATTGTGACCAGCATTTTTTTAAAATGAAATAGAATAAAATGCAATTTTGCTAGTGCTTCTTCAGACCAGCAGCATTGGCATTACCTAGGAGCTTGCTGGGAATACAGAATCTCAGATCCAAGCCAGACCTACTGTGTTAGAACATGCATGTAACTGCATTGTAACATAATCCCAACATTAATGTTTATAAAACACTGAAATGGAAAATAATAAAGTTTATTACAAATAAAAACCACATTCATTAAATTGTTGTTTCAATCTTGTGTGTGTATTCCTGTACATACCAGCTTGCACCCTAAAATGTATTCCTATCAGTTATAGTCAAAATGTTTAAAATCCACTATTTTAAATGTGGATGATGACATCATATCCGTGGTTGTGTTCTTATCATTAATTATGAGAGAACTGTCCTTGCTTGGCATTGACATTATCTCTAAAGTTCCCCCTACCCATATCTCACTTTTCCTTTTACCTCACTTTCTTCCAGTTACTATCTTTTTTCTATGTCTCACTTCCCTTCTTTGTATGTTATGTGTTTCAAGCCTCAAAATTGTACTTACTGTTATGAAAACATTTTCCTTAAGTTTCAATTTGTGGTCAAATATACACAATTTACTGGGAAATTAATGCTAATCAGCAGGATTTTTTTCAATGTTCCTCGAACCAAATTTCAAGAAAGTAATACCTATGTTTTCCATGTTTTACCAATTTTCCTCCCCTATTTTTTTTTTTTTTTTTAAGAGACAGAGACAGGGTCTCACTCTGTTCCCCAAGCTGGAGTGTAGTGGCCTTATCATAGCTCACTATAACCTTGAACTCCTGGAATTGAGAGATTCTCCCACCTCAGCCTTCCGAATAGCAGGGACTACAGGTGCATGCCACCATGCCCGGCAAATTTTTTTTTTTTTTTTTTAATGTCGAAACAAGGTCTGGTCTCGAACTCCTGGCCTCAAAGCCATCCTTCTGCTCTGGCCTTCCAAAGTGCTGAGATTACAGGCGTGACCCACCACACCTGACCCTCCCCCCAGCCATTTGTACGTCTTCCAAACGTCAAATGCCACAGCACCATTTTGTTCTAGATATAATTAAATCACTCAATCGTCTTTGTGTGCAAATATGCATAGCATATCTTAAATGAATTTTAAGAATGAAATATTTTTAACATTGAAATCTCACTTTATGTCCCCAGTTGTATTTAAAACAAGCAATTGTAGCTTTAATTTACTGTATACCAACCTAGCCTGGTGCAGGCCAGGTAGAGGAAGCTGCAGCCAACCTCTTGTACTGCTATTAAGAGACACGCTGATTTCCTGGAATATGACCAAAAATAAAGAAAAATCATAATACTACTTATACTTTGTGTTTATTTCTTTGACCAACAATATGCAGTTCAACTTACTACAAATAAACAGCTTGAAAAATAAGTGCCTTCTTTCTGTGGCTCTGAGATTGCAACCAGTGAACAGCAAACAGTGTGTCAAATTTTTCATTTAGCTTTCCTTAGCTAATTTCAAATATTTCCTGTCCCACAACCACATATTGGTTGCTATTGAGCTCATTCTTCTCCATTTGATTATTCCATTTAACTTGTACTTTTTTTTAAAGGGCCTCAGCAATGAATTTTATTTTATTTTAACTTAGAAATACTGTAGGGGTGCTCCAGAAAAGGGGGAGAAATAGAAAATTTTGTAATCCCTAACTCTATGAAAATTAAGGGCCTTGTTATTACACATTATTCTGTGTATCGGTTATATCAGACAGTATGTACAACAGAATTGCAAATGATTACTAATTTTTTAGTTATTTTTATCCATACTCTGTAACAGTATGATATACATGTATTTGTTAATGTTAAATGAGTTTTTCTCTAATTTTTTGTGCATTTTCCCCCCTTTTCCATGAAGGCCTTATCTCTTTGGAGCGGGGTGTTTTTCCATAAAAGCTCCATGGTGAGTTCCAGTTCAGTCCCGCATGCCTAATTCATTTGCTGTACTCTCAAAAAGTAACTTTGTTTTGTTGTTTTGTTTTCAGTTGCATGGCCTGATCACAGATAGATGCACCAAATTACTGAATAATTTGTAGATGGAACATGAATGTTGATATTTAAGCTTTAAAAAAGGAGTTTTGTGGTTTTACTTCATTCCTTGAAAGTAAAAAAGAAAAACAGAGTATTTAAAAAAAAGAAAATAGAATTCTCTCATAATACTTGTGGATATTACAAGACAAGGCTAACACCCAAGATTAAAGCTTTGAGTAGTATAGTGATAGAAGTTCCCTATATATCATGCGTAACGTTGGAAGACATAATTTATTTTGAAATATAAATGTATTTAAGGTATAACAAAAATGCTCTATGAAGTTTTACTGCATTTTAGTTAGTCCTAAAGGGACAATAGTCACCTCTGTTTTGAATAGTTTAAGTATGTAAGGAGCTACATGAGGGTGATATTTCACATAAAACTCCTAAATAATTTATTATTTTGAATTTTTAGCATTACTCACTGTAACTTAAATGTTTAGTAAATTCTTTTTGTAACAGTGCATAGAATATAGCATTGTCAGTCTTAGGCATGATGATCATAGAAAAGAAATAGAGTATACTTAATACTTTCTTGTAAAGATGGGAAATACAATGTAGTAAGAATCTGGTGTTAAATGTTTAATGATTAAGAGTTGGGGCTCCAGAATCATACTGCCTGGATCTTAAATTCCAACTCACACATTTACTAGCAATATGATCTTGGGGAAATTTTCTAAAACCTGTTTCTTGTTTTCCTTATCTATTAAAGGAACCTACCTCATGAGTTCATTATGAGGATTAAATGAATTGATGTAGATATATCTATATTAGTATATATTTGGTATATATCAGTGCCTGGCACATAGTAAATGATTAGTAAATGTTAGCTACTACTACTGTTTATTTTCCAGTTTCAGGGGAAAATACCATGTTTGAAAAGAAGCTTCTTTAAATCAGACCATGTTTTCTGCTTTTAAGAGTATGTTAGACAAAGGGAAGTTTTGAGAAATGTAAGGTATGTCAATTTTGTTGATTTAGTCAGAATACCTAAAAGAGTTCTGCTTTTCTGCACATATATATGTAGTTCTCATAACAACTAATGGGAATTGTTCACAGTGTTCTATTTAATACTAGAAAGAATGTCCCAACCTTTTTTCTCTTGGACAAAAAGAAGCTTAAATAGTTTCTTTAAGATTCATTTTTATTTGACACAAACTAATTCAGTGTTCACATGCCACAAGAATATCTGAATATTTCATTATCATATAATAATAGGTGACATAAAACAAATCATAAAATTTTCCTCCTTGAAGTGCAGTATTACAATTAGGACACAGTTTTCAAAACTATTCTAAACAAATTCAGGGTGTATATGAGTATAAATCTCATGAAAGTCAATCTTTACTCATTTCGTTAACCAGATTTCTTTTAAAAACAAATAAGATATGTGTCTCTTAAACTTAGGAGCTTACATTGAGTAGTGAATTTTTATGACATATTCAACATATGACAAAATTTCTTTGTAGACCAAATTTAGAACTAAATTCCATTTTAGGATAAATTCTTCACTCTAAGTACAAAGGAAAGAGCTTTAATATGTTAATAAAGATTGAAGTTTTTGCGTAGACGTAAAGATGGAGTAACAACCATTGTATGTTAAATAAGAAAAGTTCATTCCTCCAACAGCTTATGTGCTCCTCACATTTAAGCAAAAGCACTTGTCAACCAGAAATGATTTGAGGTTGAAACAAGATTAAAAGAGCCAGATTAAAGAAAGGGATATATGAAATATAGTAGACTTCTAAATCATTGCCTGTCTTTTAGAAGACTGCTTTGTGGTTTGTTTGATGCCATCGTTAGCTCACAAGAAACTCATTTTTAGTCACTTATACTAGACTAAAAGGTCTTCCTTTAAAATGTTCCTTTACCAGTGGTGCATGTTTTTTCCATTAAGATCTTAATGAAACCTCAAATTAAGGCAGCAAAATGAATATAAATTTGACAACTTCTTCCATGTTGTTTCTAAGAGCTTCTTTGTTTTAAATAGTTTTTGCTATTTTCCCAAGTTATTCAGCATTCAACTTGAGAACATTTTTATTTACTATTCTGAAATAAAACATTGTGCTAAATAAATGTGTTTATAGTATTTCCAGTTGTAGGGTAATATATGTATTTGGGATGAAAATAAAATTTTTCTAATTCCTCTTAAAAAGAAATGTAAATTTCTTACAAATTTTTTGTTAGTTTCAAGTTGCAACACCTACCTTAATTAAGAGTTTGCTTTTGGTATATCACAATTTCTACTAATTCTTTATTCTTTATTAAACTGTTTTAGTTCTTTAAATTCATGCACTTTCAGATGAGTCAGTTTTAAAATAGGGCCCTTCCCTTTGATAACAAAATAAGCTTGGTGAAAAGTAAACTAAGTAGTCCATCTTTGACATTTTAGTCATCCCTAGTAGTATATATCCTCTAGGTTAGCTTACCCAGGATATTTGAGTTTGAATGACTATATAAAATAATATAAAAGCATTACACATGTAACATATGCTTTTAAACATAGGAATTTAAGATAAATAATTCCAATGTGAGTTTTTAAAATTATATCTTTCAGTATTATACATAAGTATGAAGAATTTATTTCACTCCTAATGTGCATGTAGTATTGTATTTAAGCTACTGCTATTCTTGAATTGCTTATCAAAAAATATGCATAATTGATGGAAAATAGGTAGTCCATATGAATACATCCCTTACTTGTAAAAATGTCTTTTTATTATATAAGGTTAAATTTAAAGAATTAAAATTGATATATCAAATTATATTTAGTTTTAATTGGCATTCTCTATGAACATTTGATCAATATATAAATACTTCATGTAAACTAATTTTGTTCTCGAATATTTTAAAATTTTATTTTTTGAAAGATAAGATTTATATGGAGAGGAGAATTTTTTCTTACATGTCATGTTTAGATAAATCAGTTAGACCTTTAGAATAATTTGTGACTGACTAGAATAATTTTAGACAGATTATTAATATCTTTAGTTATTTAAAATAAAATACTTTTAGTTTCCCCTCTTAAGTCTTATTTTAGAAAATAAAGTAGAGAGGGAGAGAAAACTTCTAAAAAATATATTTTTTTCTTCTTTAACAGAAAGCTGTTATACCACTTGTAAATTCTTCAGTCAGTATTGTTTCTTGCATTTAAACTCAAATATTGACTGTTCTCTTATGTTTTAGAAAAGTAAAGAAATGGTGCTTCTATCTCATGTTAGCTTCTTCCATGCTTGTGTCCTTCTAAACAAGGCACTAGACCACATTGCTGCTTATCATGCCATCCACAGACATACCATATATTATTATATCCCTCTTCTATGGTACATAGTAAAATTATACAGATGGAGATCATTGTCCTATAAATTTTTAGCAGATACTATTAGAGTTTTATATTTCTTTTTTTTTGTCTGCAATTGAGTGTGGAGAACAAACAGGCAAAAGAAATTCAGTATGTTGATCTGACTGGATTACATATCATAATGAAGGCCAGTGGAAGAAAAATGGGGAACTTGAATAGACTTTGTAAATATTTTTGAGGCTCTTGTAATGTTATTATTCCTACAACAACTTCTGATGGCAATGAAAATGATTCTCATTCTATGGTTGGATGGTTAAACATTTCCTCAGAAGAAACGACAAAGAATGTAAACTCCTTATTTTTAAATTTAGCACCTTATTTGTTTATTTTGGTTTTTTATTTGCTTGTATATTTTGTTTTTTTAATAAATTATGTTCATTTATATCAAGCTTAGTAAATATGAAGTTCTGTGATCATTATTTTACCTGATATGGTAAAAGTTCCATTTATTTCATTTTTCTTTTATGTTTTGCTCAAAAGGTAAGACAAATTTAAAAAAAATTTTTTTTTGAACATGGAGTTATTTATGACAAGCTAAGGGGGGAGTAAAGGAGCAAGGGTTATCAGTTGAAAGAAGTGCATTAGAACTCTCAGTATGTTTTATTCTCATATACTAAAAAACTGAGTAAGTCCACATAATGCAATTAAACTTCTGGACACCAATATAAATTGAAATATTATTTTTATATCATTGTAAATTGAATAAATGAATAAATGAAAGAAGGCATCCAAACATGAGCAGAATTTTTTTTTTAGTTTTAATTATTACGAGTATATAACAGTTGTATATATTTATAGGGTACATGTGATGTTTTGATACAGGCATACGACGAGTATTATTCAAATCAGGATAATTGTGGTATCCATCACCTCAAGCATTTATCATTTCTTTGTGTTAGGAACATTCCAATTCCATCCACTCTTAGTTATTTTAAAGTATACCATAACTTATTGTTGACTGTAGTAATTTATTGTGCTACAGAGGAATTCTTTTTGTACTTGCAAATGTTCTGTAATGAGATATTTAAAGACCCCTTTCAGAGGCAACAGAGAGATAATTGAGAATAAGAAAGAAGAAATGGTTAGTACTGGAATGCTCTCCTTACAAGGATTAGGTCACCAATCTGTAAATTTACCTGATTTGCAAGGCTGACACTTTTTTATTCCATTCACTTAGGTATCATTTTCCAATGTTTTATCTTTCTGTCATCAAAAGGTTATTTTGTGATAGAAATATTCTGTATCATTGTGGAAAAGTTCATACATGGTGTGTTGCTGAACACACATTAGAAGAAAAGCCATTTTGCTTCTACCAAGATTTCCTGGATTTGGTCTTTTTGAAATTTAGGATGAAGGGCAAATTGAGCCAAAGTTAAAATTTCTAACTTTGGGTATATCACATAGAAAACATTTTATTAATAACATTCTTTTCATTAGATATTTATCCTTTTTATTCCTCTGCAAGTCTTATACACACGTATACATATTTTTATGTTTCTGTTTTGTTTAAATACCACAGTCACTCCAGATGTAGATTGACGACAGAATTAACTTAATATGCATATGTTTACCCAATATGCTCTATACCCAATACTGTGTCATGTAGCAGGTAGCAAGTTATTTTCAGGATGAAAACTCTTTTGATTCCTTATTAAACAGAGACTTACTAATGGCATTTATTAAGGCCCTATCAGAGGAAAAAGAAGAAATGATGAACTATAATAATGAAATGATAAGTCTTTACATAAATTAAACATACATTTACCATCAAATAATTATTCTCTATAGGAGATAATGAACTTATATAAAATGACACTGTGGATGCTTTTTACTTCTGTGTTCAAAACTGAATTATGTGTAACTTACAGGTGTGTAAGAGATTTTAGCTTTTGACATGGGCTGATTAGACTGTAAGCTAATAAATAATATATTTTTGTATGTTCAAATACTAGACTGATGTCCTATCATTTTTATACTCTATTATTATGTTAGAGAGATGGCCATCTGGCCTAGAAGCAACTATTTTTAAGTCTGTTTAGGCTACATACTTTAGAGAAACCATATTTTCTCTTAAGAAGTGGCATACTCACTTGTTAACACATGATTTAAAAACAAAACAACAACAAAAAGCACATCCAGTAATTTACAAAGAGCTTGAATTTGTCCCTGTGAGGTTTATTGGTACATTGTAGTATCGTTGTTCTCTGATGGTGATTCTAGTAAAAGCACGTAGTCACACAATTGCAAACTGCTTTCAAAAAATCCTAGAATTGTTTTTTATCTCCTCCTCCTCACTACCAGCCTCTCAAAATCCCTAAAGAGTTAAAAATGACCAATAGTACTTCAAAGATACCAGTTGTAGGAACTTGTCAGTTCAATGATAGTAGTTCAGTGATGGAAATAATAACTTTCTAAGGTAACAGGACCAAGAGCATCATAACCAGAAAGAACAATTCTGATGCCAGTGACCTAGATATTAAGGGAAGGTGCATTTTGTTCAGGTGTAGGGCAGAGGAGAATCTTCTTTTTTGGAGGTAGGTTGTTGCAGTTGTGGCATATACAACTGTGAAGAAGTAAAGCTGTAGAACCAGATTCATTTCCTCATAGAAACTTTGTTTTTACAAAAACTATGTCTTTATTCCTTGTCACTGCAAGTCTGACTGTGACTGCTACTGATATTTTAGGAATGGATGTTTTTTGTTTTGGGAACAAAGTGAAGTGTTTGAGAAGTGTTAATGATGGAAAGAAGAGGTTTTTTTTTTTCTTATATAGCAATGTGCATTCCCATGGATTTTGTTCCAAGGGGTAGACCAAAGGAAACAATCACAGTAGCCTCTGATGCAGACTTTTAGCTTTCCTTAGATGGAAGATGTTAAAACAGAAGCCTCAGACCATAAGATATCTGAGAGACTATTTCAAGTGTCAAAGGAACTGGGAAACTGAAATTACCAAAGCAAAGTCTAATTTTTTTGGAAATTAAGTGAGTGCTGTGGGCTATATAGAAGAGTTAACATTTGTTGAGTACTATAATATGATAAAGGACTGCCGTGGGAGCTCTACTTGCTTTGTCTAATACAGTGGTTCTCAAAGTTGAACATACTTCAGAACCTCCTAAGGAGTTTGTTAAAAAACACAGATTGTTGGGCTCCCCTCCCAGAGTTTCTGATTTAGTAGATCTGGGGTGGTACCTGATTAGTATTTGCTTGCATTTCTACAAATTGCCCAGGTGGTACTACTAACTAGGGACTACACTTTGAGAACAAATATAATCCTTAAAATAATCCATTGACATAGAAATCACTATATTTATATTTTATGTATTAGTAGTCTGAACTCTGAGAGGTTAAATAACTTAACCAAAAGTCTAATAGCTAATAGGTGACAGCATTCGGATTCAAATTAATGTTTCTTTCTGATTTCAACACTATCTCTTTCCATCCCACCATACTTTATTAAAAGATAAAGAGATAAAGGAAAGTGGGGAAAAGAAGGTAGAAATAATGTTGTTTGACATTGAAGATTGACTAGCAGAGGGGAACATCAGAGCTCTAGTTTTTATTGTCTATCATCTGGGCTGTGATCTTGACCAGTATACAGTGAGGCTATTTTCTGATCTATGAATTAGAGAAAATAATTTATCTAAGGTGGTTGGCAAAATTGCTAACGAGCTTTGGGAAGCCCTTGATAAAAGAGAACAGAAATACAGGAATTGAAGGATCATGAAAGGTAGATAGTAGAAGTTGAGAGTATGAACATTTATTTGTAGACAACAAAGAAGAAAGCAAGTCCTTTTTAATTGTTGTTATATGAAGTAATAGCAGTTACTAAATGTGTCCTCAGACATGTGAGAAACAGAAAAGATTTATACTTGAAAGGCTATTGATACTTAATTCTGCCTTGGTCTTTTTCCCTAAGTAAAAATAGGGACATCATTTTCACAAATACAAGGTGGAAAAGAAACAACCAATAGGAAGATCAGTGAATATAATTGCAATAGATCATTAGATATTCTCCCCATACATTGTCTAATTTGCCATAGCTTTAAGGCTGAGAGCAGTTTCAAGGTTTCATTTTATATCATCTGATTGCCATACATGCTATCTTCATGTGTACTGTTAATCTCTCTTTATATATTAAAATGAAATGATAATCCATTTTATTATTGTGAAATGTTTATTCTGGTACTATTGAAATCTCCAAGAAAATGTTATCCATCTGAAAAGAAGTAACTTGGACTTTGCCAGCATATACTTCCAAAAGGAGTTAGTTTTTATTGGTCTTTTAAGCTGCTATCTTGACAAGACTCTGGAACTTTGAACTAATTTTACTTTTACTCCAGAGCATAGTCTCACATTACCAGTTATTACTTAAGGCAAAATACATGTTCATATTGGAGGATTTGAATACTTTGGGGTGGAATTTAAAGAGAAATCTGTCATTAGAGGACTGTCATTTCATCATGATAATTTTTTTTTACTGTCATTTTATTTTTTAAGCAAAGTTAAACCTCCTCCACAAATTTCACCCAGCAAATCAATGGGCGGAGAGTTTTGCGTGGCTGCTATTTTTGGGACATCCAGGTCATGGTTTGCAAATAATGCAGGTCTGAAAAGAGAAAAAGGTATGTATTTTTACTGATGCTCAAACTTTCCATGTGTAACTTTTGATTCTTAAAGAAAATTGATAACAATTCTTCGAGAATAATCTTATACCCGATAGTTCAGAAACCTATTTTTCCATTTAATTAGCATGTCTCTCCTCAACTACACGAGCCTGATCAAGAAGAAAAACTATCCTCTCACTATAGATGTGAAATGAATTGTCCATTGAGTGATTTTGTTTTGTTTTTTAGGGTAACAGTCTACAGATGATCTCAGTGCTATCAATTCCATACCCATTTTATAACTTTTATATTTTTACAAGCTAATTTGACTTCATTGTCTATGAAGTGTGGAGAGGGAAAGCCTGTTATCCCTGTTTTAGAGATGAACTTGAGATCACCAAATTTAAATATCTTAGCTAAAAGCACTAGTAAGCATGTGATTGAATCAGAGTTTGAAACCAGATTTTCTAACATTAAATCTTAAAAATAACCAACAACTCTGCCATGTTTTTAAAACATGATGAAAAACAGCCTGGCGCTGAGAAATAAGGTCAGCTTTGTGGTCACCATTGCTCCTTTGAGTTGATATACAGTAGTCCCTCCTTATCCTTGGGGCATACATTCCAGCACCCCCAGTAGATGCCCGAAACCTTGAATAGTACTGAACCCTGTACAGTACTATATTTTTTTATCTGATAACTGTGACAGTTACTAAGTGACTAACGGACTGGTAACATATACAGTGTCGATACACCGGACAAAGGGATGATTCATGCCCCAGGCAGGACAGAATGGGACAGCGTGAGATTTCATCATGCTACTCAGTGTACAATTTGAAGCTTTTGAGTTATTTGTAGAATTTTCTATTTAATATTTTCAGACCGAGGTTGACCACAGGTAACTGAAACTGAATTGCACATGGGGGGGGGGAATTACTGTAGTTATTTTTTAAATCTTTGCTTTGATCACCAGGATCAATATCTAAAACATTTCTGGGATTGATGTTCTAGTGTGTTTCCTTATTGTCTCTGTATAGAAGAGAATGCCTACATTAATGAACCAAGCATGTAATTTAGAATGTTAAGTTATGATTTTCTCATTATTTTAGTATTATTAAAGTAGGTCACAACCTGCGTTGTTACTGGGGCACTTCTCTGGTGAGTTCCACAGGCTGTATTGTTCTTGACAAAATGGCTCTCCTTTATGCTTAATACTGGCAGCCAGACATCAGCCCTTTCTCTTGTTATCGCCTTTCAGTGACCCTTTCCTTGGTAATAGGATCTCAGGCACAGCAGGTTCCTTACCTAAGTGGGAGAGGATACTGTAAAGTATGCAAGGCTTCCATTTCCTTATCCCATCTTTATTTTTTTGTTACCTCCTTAGGTTTAATGATGCTATCGAAAGGACTTTTTGTTACTAGTTAAAACCTTCTGTGAAGCTCGATTTCAAATGTTTCTCCCTTCTGTTCTAATTACCCTTTTAACTTGCTACTCCTTTATGTCCCACTGGCTGGTCATTAGCCATTTTCTCAAATCAGCTGTAATTGATTCGTCTGACATAGAGATAAGATGACCCACCCAGCATTCATGAGTGATTTTATATGCTCCTAGGTTTACTGTAAAACCCAAGATAGAGGACTAAACCTGTTTTGGTAGTGAGTACATATGTATTCCTTATAAAGTCAGTTGATTAGATCCATATTCAGCACCTGACTTCTCGAAGTGTGGTTGATCTTCATTTACCACAGAGGGCCAGTGATCCTATTCAAAGAAAAGAAGTAAGAGGATTTAGTGGAGGGTCTGTGTGTGTGGGTGTGGGTGTGGGTGTGGGTGTGGGTGTGTGTGTAAAATAGACTTTTATTTTTTAGAGCAGTTTTAGATTCACAGCTAAATTGAGCAGAAGGTACAGAGACTTCCCATATACTTCCTGTCCCCAGACATGCAAAGCCTCCTCCATTTATCAACACCCCCCACCACAGTGGTATATTTGTTTCAACTGATGAACCTACATTTACACATCATGTGCTTTTTTTTTTGTTAATTTTGATCCAGAAATTTAAGTTTTAAATTTAAGTTTCTGAGAGAAAGTTGATGGGACATCAGGCTGATTTAGGCATACAACTAGCCTTTCATGCAGTTCAGTTGGTACTTATCCAATGTAACTAATACATTATGCCTTTTCGGTCAGTCTTTCCCTGTCCTACCTGATATTGTTAATTTTTCATAATGTAGGACAAATTTCATGGTAGACAAATACAAAAGACTTTTTCACTACATTAAAATTTTGGCCTTAGGTATGTCATTTTTGAAATAAATTGCTTGAGAATTGAAAATATTTGGTAGCATAGAGATTTTCAAATTCATTAGCATCTACTTATAAGAGGCAACCTTTAGGCAAAGAGCAAGCACGATATTAAAAAAAATTCCTGTCTTTTCATTTTCTCTGATCAGCCTCAGGAGCAGATTAATAAGCAAATACTTGTAAAAATTATGCTGTGTTCCTTTTATGACATTATCACACATCCAGATTCTGTTTCTCTGTTTATAGACCAATCCAAACAAGTTGTAGTTGAGTCCCTGTACATTATCAGTTGCTATGGAACCTTAGTGGAGCACATGATAGAGCCGCGGCCCCTCAGCACTGCCCCCAAGATTAGTGATGACACTCCACTGGAAATGATGACATCACCTCGAGCCAGCTGGACTCTGGTTAGGTAGTATCTCCTTTCTTTTTTTCTCTTTTTAAGAACTTTATTGAGATGTGGAAGATTAAAAGTGTACCATTTGATAAATTTTGATATATGTGTACAGCTGTGAAATCATTACCACAATTAACATAATAAATGTATCCATCACTCCCAAATGTTTCTTTGTGCCCCTTTGTAATCTCTTCCTTTTGTCCCTCCTTGTCTCTATGGATTAGTTTATAGTTTCTAGGATTCTATATAAATGGAATCATATAGTATATACTTTTTTTGGGTCTGGCTTCTTTCATCTAGCA
Organism: Propithecus coquereli; assembly: GCF_000956105.1. NCBI lineage: Eukaryota > Metazoa > Chordata > Mammalia > Primates > Indriidae > Propithecus > Propithecus coquereli. Next base: position 217,921 of record NW_012148452.1, read on the forward strand.
AAATGATAGTTTATTACTTTTTCATTTAACATATTTTACATATAATAAAATTAACTGTAAGTGACTTTTCAAAAAGCTGTGTACCCATCAGTACAATCAATTTCCTCATCCCAGAAAGAAACCCCATACCCATTAGCAGTCAGTCCCCATTTTCTCCAAACCCTTCAGCCCTAGGCAACCACGAATTTACTTTCTGTCTCTGTGGATTTGCCTGCTGTGATTATTTCATATAAGTAGGAACATACAGTATTTGACTTTTTGTGTCTGGCATCTTTCACTTAGCCTGTTTTCAAGGTCTATCCACGTTGTAGCATATATCATAACTTCCTTCCCTTTTATGGCCATATAGTACTCCATTATATGGTTATACCACATACTGTTTGTCCGTTTATTAGTTGATGGACAGTCCCACTTTGTAGCTAACATTAGTAATGTTGCTATGAACATTCCTGTACAGTTTTTTGTGTGGACATATGTTTTCAATTGTCTTGGGTTTATCCCTTGGAGAATATCTCCATTTGAATTCCTTTCTCTTTGTACCTTTGTGTACCTTTTCTTGGAAATGTGCTTCCCCTATTTGCAGTCTCATGCTCACTGAAAATAGAGCGTAGCGTTGAGACAGCCATTAAGGGGGGAGGGGGAATAGAAACTGATATAAATGACTTGAAGGTTTCCTTTAAAGTGATTCTCCAAGATACAATGGTTAAGCATCATAGAAATGTTTATTAAGAATCTAAGTCCATCTTAAAAATGCATAATGATTAGACTCTTTATAAACTAGCACAAAGATGGAAAAATGAAACCTGGAATAAAACCTGCTTAATAAATAGTTCATTGTCTAGGAGAGAAAAAATTGCTCCTGACATATATCGAAGGAAACAGACAAAAATGGATATGAAAATGATCCCTGTCCTTTTGACATTTTAAAATATTCTTATATTGATTTTTGTAGGCTCCAGCATTCTTTACTACCGCTTTACTGTGCTGGATTGATCTGATCAATATCTGATTTATCAAGCTTATATAGGAGTGGGCAGATCTGATTAAAATTACTGCACTATCATTGTTGAAATAGTGACTTATTTTGAAACTCAGATGCTAATTTGATCCATAATAAGTCATCCATTTACACAACTGTTTTTTGAATTGTTTTTACCTGTCTTATTTTATTTTAAAAATATACATACTTTAAGAATAAAGAGGTTAGAAATTACATAAAATTAGGACTACTTAGTTGTAACATTTGAATTCTACACTTCCTCTCTGTTTAATCTTCTGAATGTCTTGTCTATCCTATTCGAGGGTCTTCTGCTGTTAAGCTACTATTGACTTCATCTTATTTGTGTGAAACACTGCCTGCCACCTTTTTGTTCTTTTTGAGCAGATGGCCTTGTGTTTCAGGTTTCAGCACGTTCATTTTAATGATTACAAGTTTATTTTAATGATCACAAAAATAGTGTGACTTTAAATCAGTGTTCATCAGTGATGACTGTCATGGTGATTTATATCCCATCTATTAAGCTTAAATATTAATATTCTTCTGCTGTTTCCTTAGAACCCCTCAATGGAATGAATTGCAACCACCATTTAATGCAAACCACCCTCTGCTCCTCGCTGCAGATGCAGTACAGTATTATCAGTTCCTGCTTGCTGGCCGTAAGTAGTTCAGATTGTTTTTTTCCTTTCGTATGGTCTATTCAGATTTCATCTTAAAATGCTGGCTTTTAAAGCAGCCATTACCACTGGTCTATAGGCCATAGGCCTTAAACAATCAATCTGAGGCAAGTAAGATATTTAATAGAAATGTAAACCATAAGCCTTAGCACGCATTAAGTATGTCTCTGGCTGCTTATATGTTGTACCCAGGAACATAAACCTGCGATGATAATAGTTAAGTTGATGGAGAATATCTGGTGGGCTCAAAAATTTAAAAAAAACAAAACAAAACAGCATGAGAATGTTATTATATAATAAACAGTTTCATAAAGCTTGGCATCTGTTTCTAACATAGAAAAACCTTTGCACTTGAAGAAAAACCTGCTGGCATAGTTTTTACACTTGCACTTTTCATTGTGAAAGCTATGCCAGCAGATTTTTCTTTTTGTAGAATTTCACTTGCAATAATGAAGTAATGATTTCAGCTACATTGGTTTTTTTGTTTGTTTGTGTACTTTCATGTCTAAGCCCTGACATCAGTAGAGACTGACCTGGGTTCAGGGAGCTAAGTACAGCCTTTAATATGGGAGACATGAAAAGACAATTTAATATTTATTATCTACTTTGTGTTCATAGAATTAAAAATTCTTTCTAATTATAATTCAATTTTGTAGGATAGACTGAATCCTTAATTTAACTCGATGCCTCTGAGTACTGCATGTTTTTAAGAAAATTTCTAAAAATCAACATTGACATGTTTTTAATAGAGTTTGTTGTATTCAACTTATTATCTTGCCTGGTATATTATAAAGCATGAATTAAAACTGTTGTAGAACTATTTTATTTTATTTTTATAATGTGTTATATATTATACTGGAAATTTTATAGACTTTGCTCTAAAGTTATGAAACTCCACAACTGTAATAAATAGTTGGCAGTCTTGCTCTCTCATTTAGTTGAACTTACTCCTTCTTCTAGTGCATTTTTATTGAGTGCCTACTATGTGTCAGGCCCTTGTGATTTAAAGATAAATAGTGTATTGCTTCTGTCCTCAATGAACTCACTAATTTGGAAGACAGATGTTTAATAAAAAATAAAATGGGATAGGTGTCTCAGTGGAGGGTTATACATTGAACTATGAGAGCAGTGACATAAGTTGCCAAAGGCAACACAGAAGGGTAATACATAAGTGGTTTCAGATTGGTTCAAGAAGCAGAGAATGTAGAAGTTGTTAGTTTCTACATTTTTTTTTTTTTTTTTTTTTTTGAGACAGAGTCTCATTGTGTTGCCTGGGCTAGCGTGCCGTGGCGTCAGCCTAGCTCACAGCAACCTCAAACTCCTGGGCTCAAGCGATCCTCCTGCCTCAGCCTCCTGAGTAGCTGGGACTACAGGCATGTGCCACCATGCCCGGCTAATTTTTTCTATATATTTTTAGTTGTCCGATTAATTTCTTTCTATTTTTAGTAGAGATGGGGTCTCGCTCTTGCTCAGGCTGGTCTCGAACTCCTGAGCTCAAACAATACGCCCGCCTCGGCCTCCCAAAGTGCTAGGCCTCCCACCGCACCCGGCCAGTTTCTACATTTTTAAGCGTAATTTAACTATCTCATGGACTGGAAAAAACATGACAGGTATATGATATGAAATAAAAATCATGAGTATGTTTTCTACTACCTCTCAAAGGGGCAAAAATAACTAATTGTTGAATTAAGCACAGTTCACTCAGAGTTAATACTGGTTTTTGTTTTGTTATTTTCATATCTATTAGGTCTGTTTAGTAGACAAACGGTAAAAAATCTGAAATATTTAAGAAAAAGATATGGGCTAAAAAGTATAACTGTCTCTCTTAATTTTTCTTGTCCCAATGATTAAGCTGATTGACATTACATGGTGGTTGATTTTAGCTACCCTAAATACCCTCATCTAGTTCTTAGAACAACAAAAATCTCCAGTTATATAGTTTAAGAATCACCACTGTTGGCAGTAGTAAGCCATCAAATGTTTTCAGTCATAGGAATGAAACTATCAGAATTGTGTTTTAGAAAGATCACTGTGGTAGCATTGCAGCAGGAGGTTCAGAGGAAGGTAGTGGAGGTTAGGTGATCCTGGAGCAAAATGAGACCTTTAATTAAGGCTGTATTGCAGAGAAAAAAACAGGACAGACCTGTAAGGTGCTGAAGAGTGGGAATAGAATAGAATTAGAGACAATTTGAAAAAAAATAGTTACTCATGATTCTGTGATTTCTAATTAAAATACAGAATAGGACAGGTCCTCAAATTACATCAGTTCATTCGTTGTTTTGTTATAACATTGATAAGAAAAAAATTGCTTCCTGCCCAGGACGACTGCCTGCATGGGGTTTGCATGTTCTCCTCATATCTGCTTGGGTTTTCTCTGGTTTTCTCCCACATACCAAAGACGTGCGTGTTAGATTAATTGGCATGTCTACATTGTGTCCCAGTCTGAGTGAGTGTGTGTGTGTGTGAGTGTGGGTGCATGTGTGAGTGCACCTTGCAGTGGAATGGCATGCTGTCTTGAGTTGGGTCCCACATTGCACCCCGAGCTGCTGGGATAGGCTCTAGCCACATGGGACTCTGAATGAATGAATTCAAACTATCGTAAAATAAAAATTCTTAAAATATGTAATAAATCATACAAATATATGATAATCATACGTTGGCATCATTTATGAGAAATCATGCTGTATTTATGAGAAAAGTGCTCAACAAGCCCTCCATATTATTGTTTTTGAACTTTGTCATGGTAGGACGTGCTCCTGACAATTTTTAGTTTGCAAACATTTATTCTTTGATTTAACTCACCACCGCCATGACCATCATCACTCACTGATTCACCAAAAATTGGGTAAATAATTATATTACTTTTATTAATCTTTTTAAAATGTATGTATAGCTTACACTTAATTCAGTGTTTAATATTAGAAGTGTTTTGAGTTTTCATTTAGAAGTTTGGAGATGTTTTTGTGACCAGAAATACACCATGGGAACTTAAATTTTGTTTATATCAATTAGCCTGTGTTACAATTGGTTTCATTATATGTCATTTTGCTTAATCACAGTTTCCAATAACTTATTGTGTAATGCATTTCATTGTAAGCCTATTGAATTCCAGATGGACTAGTATTGGGATAAGGATGAAAGGCCTGGGTTTCAGTTCTAAACCACCCTTCAACTTGATAAATGTAAAGTATCAATTATAATACTTGCTCTTTTAAGAGGTGTTATGATCAATGAAGTGATGCTAAAGTCTTTTTAAAAACTACAAAACAATATATACATTTAAGCATTATTATATGCCTTTGTTTCTTATCTCAGAAGTGCATATTTTCAAATAATGGACTTCTGGGATTTTAATAAAATTTATAAAACCCTTTAGTATTTGGCAATAATAATGGAATACCTATTCTGACTATGTGATTCTGATCATGTTGTAAATACCTGTTATCTAAGTGACAGACAATAATTAATATGTTTTGTAAAATGTAACTACAGATATAATTTAATATGTAAAAATCTAAGAGACAGATAATTCTGTAATAATTATTATACTGCTTCTTTATATCCAGAGTGAAATACGTATAGCCTAGATTTTAAAGTCACGTTTTCTACATATAGAGATAAGCTATTTGCTTGAGAGTTCTGGACGTGCCAGTATGTTTCGTGACTAAAGCAATTAAATATGCAAAACATGGACATTCGGGTCAGTGCAGTAAAAGATTGAGATATAATTAGTAAAAGCAATAATAGTGCCAGTTTCAAAAGATTGCCTTTACCTGCCCATCTGTTGCACCATTTCTGCAAGTTAGAGCCTTATTACAAAGACTTTATTACTCTCTTTCTCTCCAGTTTCCCTTACTGAAGCCTTTGAAAAGATATTGTACCTCTTAAAACACAACTATACCATACCTGGTGCCAGGAAGTTTTTTGTTTTACTTAACCATATTGAAAACCATCTCTTATTTTCCAAATTAAAGACTTCAAATAAATGAAGACTTTAGAAATATCTTTCTGAAAGTATTTTCAAACACAGTCATCTGTGGGGGATTGGTTCCAGGACCCCCACTGAATACCAAAATCCACGGATGCTCAAGTCCCTTATTGGTATATTATTTGCATAGGACCTAAGTACATCTTCCCATATACTTTGTCATCTCTATATTACTTATAATACCTAATACAATGTAAGTGCTATGTAAATAGTTGTTATACTGTATTGTTTAGGAATAATTACAAGAAAAAAGTCTATACATGTTAAGTACAGGCACAGCCATCCTTTTTTTCCTGAAAATTTTCAGGCTGTGCTTGGTTGAATCCATAGACACGGAACCCATGAATACAGAAGATTGACTGTTTAACTTTTTAGTAGAACTCTAATACAAACTTCACAAACATTGTGAATATTTTCTTTTGTTGTATTTGGATCTGCGCATCAAGTGAAGCAGACTTTTACAAACTCCGGAAATTATAATAATAGTAGACAAAGAATGATGGAAATGGGAAAGAGACTTTGTCTCTGTGAGAAAAGAGTTGGAGAGCAGGATGTTTAGCAAGGAATCTCCACTCCCTTTCCAGTTCTGTAACCATAATAAATACACTGCTAGTTGATAAACAAAGTTCTGCATATGTGGCAAAAGGGTGGCTTGTTGCCACATGCTAAAGACTTCTTACCTAACCTAACCTTAATGTAAACGAAGTAAAATTCTGTATTCTTAACTCTAGTAACATTTCCTACTTATATTAATGGGATGGAATAACCAAACTAGAGGAATTTTGACATATATTGAAGAATTTTGCCGTATCATAAATTGATACACCAAATTGAGGAATTTTGGTGTATCATAAATTGGATCATACTAGAATGCTTCATACAGAGGTCACTATAGAAGCAGAGATGATTTTTTTGTTATTGGGTCGAACCTTAAGAAATTGCCATTTTTAATAAGTAAAAAAGTCTAATATAAGCAATTTCATAGATTAATTTATATATGCAAACTGAATGTATAGATGGTAGTCTAGTCTTGCAGTTTAGCTCAGTAAGATAAAACTCAAGAATCTATAATCCAAAAGATGTTTTGCTTTGGTCATAAAAGTTTGGGGACTAGTTTATAAAAAGATCACATCAGAAGACATTAGTAATTTTTGTGTTAGCACTATATTTACTCCTTTTTCTAACATAGGCATTTGTTTCAGTGTATTCCTTTGCCAAAAACAAAGATAAACCGTAGAACAAATCAATAAATATCAGCCAGCTTTGACTATGATCCCAAATAGACAATAACTTTTTCTTTAGTCTGCTTTAGAGCTTCCAATTTGTAAATTAAAAACAGGGTTTACTGGGTTGACTTGGGAAAGCTTTATTTTGAGGAAAATTAATGTTTCCTCCTTTTCTTTCAGGTAATTTGGCAGCAGCTGTATTTTTAAGTTGCTGACATTAACTAGCTTTGTGGGGGAGTGGGTATCAGACTGGACTTATTTCTAAGTAGACAGTCTCTGGGTATGTGAGAAGTTCTCCCTACACTTACTGAGTTTTATTCGTAACAGAAATAGAAATATACATTCATTCTACAGACATATACCTTTGATATGCAATAGAAAAGTGATTTGGATCCATGGAACTTCCTCTGTTTTATTGGGAGTATAAGTTTTTCTTCTACCTTTAAAGACAATATAGGGAAGGTAGAACCTTTTAGATATTTCAATTTGATCTCAAATTTTTGGAGGAAAATAGTGTTCTTTAATTTCATTAAGTATTTCTTGAGTTTCTAGTTGAATCGTAGCTCCCCACTGAGATGGAATAACAGGAACAGATTTACTTTCCTACCTGAATCAACAACAAACAGAAATGGAAATAATATATGAAACAACTGTTTTCAAGTCTCTTGGCATTAGGGAATGAAGGACAGTGATCCCTGAGAGATGGTAAACAAGTGAGACAAGCCCTGCAGTTGCCTCAGTTTATTACCTTGAAAGTTTCTAGGCTGTGTCACTGTTAGGGGGAAGTCACATGGAACCCAGAGGACTCCCTGAGTTGAGGAGACAGAACTGTGAGTCCAGTAGGACCAAAGAAGAGCAGGTGCCAGCAAACTGCCTTTTACTCTTATTGTAAATAAAGTTTCACTGGAACACAGCCACCTCATTTCATTTATCTGTATTGTCTATCACCACTTTTAACCTATAACACAGAGTTGAGTAATAGTAACTGAGACCATATGACCCATGAAACCCAAAATATTTACTGTTTTCACACCCTGACCTAGAATTTGTTGGGGAGGATATCAGACAGGGGAGATCTACACAGACAGAAAACTCTGAAGATCTGCAGAGAATCCTCCACTCCTCCACTAGTATTCAACAATTCTGATGGGTATGAGGAAACTATCCGAAGCCTAGGATACAACTGTTAGAGAGTCTTAGAGGGCACATATAGTCACACAGGATCAGGATTGTGACACTAAAATAGTTATTATAACTGTATTCCATATGTTCAAAAAGTTAAGTAGAAATGTAGAAATAAAAACTTATCTCTGAATATAGTAAATGGATACTTAGACCTAAATATAAAAAACTTCTAGTTATGAAAAACTCAATGTCTGAGGAGAAAGCTCCATTGCATAAGATTGAAGATAGATTATGAGTTGCAGAAGAAAATATTAGTGAAGTTAAAGATAGAACAAGAGAAATTATCTAAAATGAAACAGAAAGAAAAACAGAATTTTAAAAATGTATCAGCAAACTCTGGGACAACATATACTAGTAATCAGAGTTCTTAAAGAAGGGTTGGTGGGGCAGAGGAAATAATAGGCAAAAAAATTTCCAAATTTGATAGAAACTATAAAACCACAGATAGAACAAGGTCAATAAATTTGAAGAATCCTGAAGAAAGCCATACACTAAAGCACATCATAATGAATTTGCTCAAAATCATTGATAAAGAGAAAAATATTAAAAGCAGCAAGAGAAATAGAAATGCTACATATCAAGGAACAAAGAAACAGATTTCTTTTACTTACTGAAGGAAAACAACTGTCAACACAGAATTCTGTACCTCCAAAAATCTTTTAAAATGAAGGCAAAATAAAAAATTTTTTAGATGTGTGAAAGCTTAAAGAATCTATCAGCTATAGACATGCTCCATATGAAATGTCAAAGGAAGCCCTTCGAGCAGAAGAAAAATTACTCCAAAGGGAAAGGGATTAAGAGCACCAGCAATGGTGAAAACATAGGTAAATAGATGAGATCTTTTTCTAATTTGTAAAAATTTTAAATGTATTAATAATTGTTTTAAAATGTAATTTGCTGTTAACAGAAGAATAATATGAGTGTATTGTAGTCCTTAAAAATGTATATATGTATAAATTAAAATAAAATGTATGACAACAAAAGCATAAAGGCCGAGAGGGTGGGAAATGGGACTGTCCTATGGTAGGGTTTTTATAGTTTATGTAAGTGGTATAATATTACCTGAATGTAAACTGCGATAAGTTAGAAATAATGAACACAAAAGCAACTACTAAAATAACAAAAACAAAGCGGTGTATCTGATAAACCAGCAAAGGAAATAAAATGGAAACAAGATGATGTAATTCTAACCATACCATTGCTCGCATTGGTTGTAAATGATCTAATCATCCTAATAAAAAATCAGATTGTCAAACTGGATTTAAAGGCAAGCCCTGATTAATATGCTACTTATGAGAAACACTTTACAACTTGGAGTTGCTACGTTAGTATCAGACTAAGTAGAACACCTCACCCAACAACAGAACACACATTCTTCACAAGTGCACAGGGAACATTGACCATGTTAGACTTGGGCCATAAAACATATCTCAAATTCAAAACGTTTCAAGTTATACAAAGTATATTCTCTGATCACAAAGGAGTCAAAGAAATGAATAACAGATCTCTAGAAAAATCCACAAATATTTAGAAACTAACACACTTTCAAATAAGTTATGATTCATAGCAGATATCAAAAGGGAACTTAGAAATTATTTTAAATGGAATGAACTTGAAATCAGAATATATCCGTATCTTTGAATACCACTCAGTAAAAAAAAATAATAAATGTGGATTGAGCTAGGTCATGCAACAAGTTTGATTACTCTCAAGGAAATTATCCCAAGTAAAAAAAGCCAATCTCAGAAGTTTGCATATTGCATGCTTTCATTTATATAACATTCTTAAGATGACAAAATTATAAGGATGGTTAGCAGATTAGGGGTGACCAGGGCTTAGGGACAGGGTGGGAGAGAGGGAGTTGAATGCCCCTAGAGAGGATTAGCACAAGGTAGATCCTTGTGATGGATCAGTTCTGTAAAGTTGATTGTAGTGGAGGTTACACCATGTGATAAAATTGGATAGATCCACACACACATAAAATGAGTGTAAAACTGTGTATGTAAATCTTATAACATCTGAATAAGTGTCTGGATTGTACCAATGGCAATTTTCTGGTTTTGCAGCCGAGTGAAGGTTACACAGAACATCGCTGTATTGTTTTGTAACTTCTTGTGAATCTTTAATCATTTCAAAATAAAAACTTTAAAGAAAAACAGAAGAATTTGTGAGATGGCACTAAATTAGTGCTCAAGGGGAAATTCACAGGGCTAAATGACTATTTTATAAAGGGGAAAGGTCTGAAATCAGTGACCTCACTTTCCACATCGAGAAACTAGAAAAAGTAGAACAAATTAAAGCAGAACAAAGAAAATAGGGAAAAAGGAAATAATAAAGATCAGAGTGTAAATCAGTGAAATAGAAAACATAAAGACAGTAGAGAAAAATCTGTGAAGCCATGATGTGTCTGTCTTCTGCTTAGGGTTTGTGGAATTCTTGGATCTGTGGGTTTATCATTTCCATTACACTTGGAAATTTTTATGCAATTATATCTTCAAATATTTTTCTGTCTCCATCCTTCTGTCTTTTGGACTCCAGTTACATTTATGGTAACCACTTAATACTTTCCCAGGTCACTGAATCTTTGTTCAGTTTTCTCAGTCTTTCTGTGTTTGATTTTGTGTAGTTTTTATTTCTATATCTGAAAGTATATTAATTCCTCTTCTTTGCTATTAATTTCATTCAGTATTTTTCTACTTCAGATACCAGTTTTCAGCTCCATAAGTTTTATTTGGGTCTTTTTTGTATTTTTTTATTTCGTTCTTCATTATCTACGTGTTTGACCATGTGGACTATCATGGAACCTTAGACAGCATGTCATGTTAGAAGGCAGCAGATGAGAAGTAAAAGCAAGTGATTTAGTAGGAACTACTGCAGAGCATGGTGTAATGAAAGTCTTGGGACAATGATTTGGAAATTAGAAAAGAGGATCCTGAATTGAATTAATCATTCTAAAATATCTAGCCTGACTTTGAAGTAGTAGTGTTACTTTGACAAAATCTTAGTTTTTATTATACTAAAGACAACTAGGTCTTTGTTTCTTTTGAGTAGCTGGGCTGTCTATTGATTTATCTGCTTTAAAAAATGTGACTGCTTCACTATTCTCTTGGACTTCACTAGCATTTTTATTTTGATCTTTATGTACAGTGAAGCAGATAGGACTTAAAGCTATTATTGAGCTTTGTCTTACACATAGAAGTACTAAAATCATAAGTTAGCAACATGATTAAGGTTAGCTTCTAGGGATCTTGATTCCCAGCTAAATTTTGTACTGCTGACACAACCATGAGACCAGAAAGAACCAATATTTTTCATTCTAATATAAAGTCACGTTTGGATTTAGAAAGAAGCCATTTTAAAATATTTTACTATCCTGTTGTTTCATTGGTTTTGCAATCCATTGGTGATATATTTTCTGCATATTGCTATTACCAGCTCTCTTCCTCCCCTCCTACAAAAAGGACAATGATACAAAAAGCTTTCTTTTTAAAAAATTTTGGTCTTTTCTACCATGGGTATTGTCAGTGCCCTGGAAAAGCTATTAAATATGCAGCAATTTTCTTTCGAGCTACTCCCTTTCAAATGTCACATTAGTTTTAACCTAACATCCTGGATTGCATTGCTATTGTGGTATGTACCAAATATGATGGAGGTACTCAACAATATTTCCTTGCATTGTCCATAATAAATATTTGCCCAAGAGTGGGTAGGGGTGGAAGGGGAAGAAAGAAATGTTTTTCTCTTGTAGAGGAAACTTGTAATGTAGAACTTATTTAAAGAGTGTTTATAGTCCATTGTTGGCCATAGGGTGTGTCATACTGCTCTATCCAGGTTTGAAAATCTGAAGTGGTTAAGAAAACACTTAAGGTTGAATTATATTGGTAATTTCACAAATTTATACTTAACTTACAAAGTGATATATGTCCTTCCATAGAGAAATGATTTCAGTGAAATGGTGTTTTTCTTCAAGAAACTAAATATTTGAGACTTATAGAGCCTGAATTTAGCCACATGTATGTTTTATAGCTTGGGGATCATTGTGAAATTAAAGTTTCTTTTCAATGAAAAAATGTCAGATAGTTAAATGAAAGTATCATCAACAATCTGCAAGCTTTATAAATGGTGGATTTAAAAGTTTGTATTAGATTACCCCTTTCCCTTTGTGCTTATGGGATACATACTTCTTATTTATTTCCACATCTTTACATAGATCTGAAGACCTATGGAAGAGTTCATTGAGTTTTTCTATCATTGCTGATCTTGAGATCTTTCAACTTTAAAAGTCCTTTTTTTTTTTTTTTTAATGACCTAACAATCTATACCCATTCTGAAGTGAATCTTGGCATTTTCTGCCATTTGCTTTAGAATTTACATGTTGGAAAAAAAATTTTTTTACATGTCACACCACCTTCCTGTCATAATTGCTCTCAAAATTGAAGTGAAACAAAATGAAAGTGTCTTAAAGGGCTGCTTTTTACTTTTAAATATCTTTCTTTATTTTACACAATTTAAAAAAAGTTTTTTTAATTTTTTAATTTTTTCTTTTTTTTTTTTTGAGACAGAGTCTCCCACTGTCACTCTGGATAGAGTGCAGTGGCATCATTGTAGCTCACTGCAGCCTCAAACTCCTGGGCTCAGGCGATCCTCTTGCCTCAGCCTCCTGCGTAGCTGGCACTACAGCCGCATGCCACAACACCCAGCTAATTTTTCTATTTGGTCTCGCAATTGCTCAGGCTGGTCTCAAACTCCTGAGCTCAAGTAGTCCTTCTGCCTCAGCCTCCCAAGAGTACTAGGATTACAGGTGTGGGCCACCACACCCAGCCTTATTTTACAAAATTCTATGTAATATTAATATCTTGATATTCTTCAGATTGTTGTATGACCTGCTATTTTTCAGGTGCAGTTGAGAGTAAGCATTTTTTTCATTGATGCTAATAATATTTATTGCGTTGCATTGACACATTTGACTGGGATAGGACATTGATTCTGATAGATTAAAAAAAGATAATCTGTTGGTTATAAATCCTGTAGCCATTAGTACCTCTGCTCCTGATATCATCTCCTCTACCCCACCTAAGTTTAAATTTCTTACAGATACTAATATCCCTGAATGTGCATTTTGACAGCTGGTTAGTGGGGATAGGGGATTAAGGGTACAGGGATATCTGTTTGCCCTTTTTTAAAAAAACAAGGAGCTAAAATAGAATGGTTTATCTCTGCTTACCTACAGTAACGTAGTGGGTCGATGTCGGCAGGAGCTTGATGGTTTGATGTAGCATCACTTCCATCAGTAAAGTTAATTGCTAATAAATGACTAAATGGAAATTTAGGGGGAATGCTACAGCTGTCTGCTATGTTAGTAGTAACAGGAGTTCTGGTGCCATTTCAGGGTCACTATTTGTATTTGTCTATCAGAGTTAGAACACAGTTGTTTCTCTCAGTTTCAGCCTTCTCTGTAGAATTTCTGTCAATCGTTTGACTCCATTAAGTGTGCAGAGGAAATAAAAGCCTGAATGACCAATCCACCAGGGGCTATGGATAGACCCTTTCTTTGTCCATACCCTGAACACTGCATTAGGTCTTATTATCAATTTATAATAAGTGACCTCTGCCCCCTGGGTCATTGAAAAATATTCAATGTGCTTTTCTGACACATAGGGCACCTTTCTCAACAGACATATGAAACAATGGGACGTGTGGTAGTCTAAAGAACTAGTATACATTGCAGGTTTTTAAATAAATACACAGCCTGTGCCAAATCACTATGGCAAATTTTTTTTCTTTGGTCTTGCATGGTTCATAAATGGGCCAAGAGGAGCCTAATGACTGGAAAATAAATGTATTCTTTTTCTCCTTTCTTTGTTATTCTAATTTTAAAAATTTGCCATGCTTTTAAATTTTGTTTTCTAGAAATGGTGTGCCTTCATATCTGATTTTGCATTTCCTGGTAGAGAACTATAGAAAGTCTTGGATATAGTGCATAGAGAGAGCCATCATCTTTGGAAAGTGTTTGCCACATCTGCTCAGGATGGCTCTGGAGGTTATCTGTGACATGTTAAAAACCTGACTTCTAGCCCTCTGTTCTGTCCAAACTGGTAGTGACCAAGCAGGAAAAGTATTTGACCCTTCTTTGGTTACTATAGTCCAGATTTCTTTTGTGATATAAATTTGGATCACCTACCAGAAAGCTCTGCATATCTAGTGGTTCTGTCTCCAGCTCCCAGTACATAGGTAGACTTGGGAAAAGATGGAGGTAGAATAGTGATTATTGGCTGAAATATAGACAGGAAGTAAGAAAACTATCATTTCCAGAGCTTCACAAAATGTCAGCTGAAGGGCAGCCTTCCAAGAGTTAGAAACTTGACGACCAGTAACTGTGTGGCCTTAATACAGTGCCTATGTTATATAATAATGGAAGTTAGTAATTTACCTGAAATATGTTAGGAGAG
>NW_012148452.1:232552-238491 GCF_000956105.1 Propithecus coquereli
TGCTTTGTTGGGAACAAACAGTGAAGAGAAAGGATTTGTGTTATATCTCTTATAATCTTAAGTGGTCATCTGCACAATATGGCTCTTAACCTATTTTATTTTATATTTATTATCATATATACTGGCTTATTTCATTAAAAATATATGAGACACACAGGGATTTGAAGAGACCCAGTTTATTACAGTGAGGTAGTAGCCACCTGGTCCAGTAGACCCAAGAGTTTTATTTTAACAAAGTAGTTTTCCTATTAAGTGATATACTACTGCATACTCTCAGATATTGGGACACAGAGGTGTTAACCTCCACAGGAATGACCATTGTGTCCAAGCATAGTTTTTTTCCTCCAAACCAGTTACAGAAAACCTTAGAGTTGTTAGAACTTTCTCCATGACAAGAATTAATATATTAACTGGATTATAGCATCGTTTGACAAATTGCTTACAAAATACATCAAAATTGATTGGACATTCTGTACTTGAATTGACAAATGGCTGCATTAGGAGAAGGAGGGAAATCCATTAATTATAGCTGCTCTCAATCATAGGAAATGTAATCATATAAATATGGATTTTGCTAAAACAAAAATCTCTACTTTATGGTAGCGTTGGTTATATGTGTATCTACACCTCTTTGCGATTCATAGAAGGCCTGTGCTTAGCCACTGTCCTTTGAATAATGAAAAAATAATGATTGCTGCTGTGTTAAAAGGTGTGTTTTTTACTTTCCTGTGTAATAATGTCTTAAATATTCCAGGAAAACCTGTAGCTCAGCCTTTCTGCTCAATTTTCAGTTGCACCCCTGTTTGTCCATCTTGTGATTGTATGTTCATATTATTTACCAGATAACCCTTACAAATTTGTCACTGTGCCAGCGTAAGTTTATATATGGCAGAGTTTTCACTTAGGAAACAGGAAATCTAGACATGAAAGGTTCTGACTTCCTTAACATTGTTACCTTGAATGAGTCATTACTTTCTACACCTCAGTTGTCCTCATTTTTCTAATTAAGGGACTTAAAAATCCTTTTCAGCTTTTGGATTTTTGAGGAATACCTACTCTAGAATCTCAAAACTTGTTCTCAAACTCATGAAAATTCAGAACTAAGGCGTGTTAAAAGAGAAGGAAACAAGAAGCTAAGACACCCAAAGTCAAGGTCTTTATCTTGTTACTCCCTTTCTTTTGCATGTTACATAGTGACAGAATTTTCTAATTTTTGCTAATAATTCCTGACCCTAAAATAGTGGAAACAAAGAAGGCTGTGCTGTTCTTTATAGCAAATGTATGTTTCATAAAGATTTTTAAGCAACCTTTTGGATTATTCTTTATTTTTAGGAATACCTAGAAATCCCTTCTTCCTTCAAATTAAGGCATGCATGATTTTAGTTTTTCCTATATTTTTTAATACTTTAGATTTTTAAATACCAGTCTTGTGTCTTTAGCATAGCTACTTTTTTTTTGTATTGCAGCCTCTTTTAGCAAATGATTATGAAGCCAACATATTTAATATATTGTTTTTTGTTTCTAGAATTCTATTTTTTCCGTTTCTTAAAAGTTTTAATTTTGCTTTGATAGTGTATAAGTTTTCATCATTACTGAGTTTCTCATTTTTTTTGAAAAAATTTTTCTCTCATGGTCTTTCTTACTGAAGGTAGCCAACCCAGTGATCAAGGCATAAGGGAGGTGAGTGAATGCCGTAGATTGTCTCTCTATAGTAGTTTCGATCTTATTGTTGTTATATGACAGGAGACTTTTGGCCATGTGATTTTGTGGAACTCGGTAGAGAGGTAAGAAACACTGTATTTCCTTCATTGCCTTTATGCCATCTGTTTCTTTCTACTGTGTTTTCTTTGTATTTTACGACTACATGAAGAGCATTCGTAACTGCCCACATGTGATGTGAAATCCGGGATTGGAGCTGAGATTTTATAAGGCATTTTTGGGGGAGTAGCGGTTTTCTCTTTTCTTGAGCACTCTGCTGCCTTCAGGTGCTAGAGGGCCATCCATGGTTATGTCATATACACCTTTAAATATGAATTCAACAAGCCAGTATTTTCTAAAGTGAAATACTTTAATTTCTCAAGGGTATAACAGACTATGTAAAGTACTGGGACAAAGTACTTTGATTGTTGCTGTCAGTACATGTGAAGCTTCCTTAAATGTCTATAACCTCCCTGTGTTGTGACCTCTGGTTAAAGTAATTTTTCTCCATTGTTTGATTGCATTATATGGTATCTTTGATCAGGATGCATAGGTGTTTATTAAGATGATTGAAAAGATCATATTAAGTTAAGGAGACATTCAGTACAGAAACAACAAAAACTCTAAATCAATTATATAATTGATATTTGGGGATGAGAATTTCTTACATGTGTCATATGATATACTTAATTAAAAATAATGAACTTAGTACTAGAGGAAATGATGAATAGAGGGAATTTTACTTAAGGTTAAAAACATGGTCTTTAGAGTCTGCAGTCCTGAATTTGAACGACATTTCTGCTACTTACTATCTACATGACTTTGAGCAGATAACCTCCCTAGACTTTTGTCTCTTTAACATGGGAACTGATAATGCCCACCTTACAGGATCATTGTTAGATTAAATGAGATAATTCATCCAAACATCTTCACCTAATAGCTTGGATAGAAATAAAAACTCATTAAAGATAGTTATTGGTTGTAAGTGGTTGTGGTAGAACTCTTATGCTTGTTCTCCTGTGAGGTCTTTCTTGCTTCTCTCAACTCCAAATACTTTATGATAGATACCACCAGGTGGTACAGCTAAAGGTGCTTTGTTGGGAACAAACAGTGAAGAGAAAGGATTTGTGTTATATCTCTTATAATCTTAAGTGGTCATCTGCACAATATGGCTCTTAACCTATTGTGTGCCTTCTCAAAGCTGTGCAAAGTAATTTTACTTAGCAATTCTAATTTATTAATGCAAATCAGAAATTTCTTTTAGACCTGTTTGCTTTGAGCATCTTCATTCCCTTAGTATTTTATAGGGAGTGAGATTTTTCTTAGTGTCTAGTATATCCTGAAAGGCTGAACTCTGGAAGTTCTTTTTTTTTGAAATCCTATATGGGAGATGGAAGCTCTTTTTGACAGTTGCAACTCTTCAGACTCTGAAACATTTCCCTAAAAAGGTAAGACTCTTACCATTAAAGCTTCTGAAATGCAGGAAGAATATTTGATTTTCTGAGATTATCATTGGAATCATGGTTCACTATTGCAATGACTGAGGAGGATGAAAGGGACTTTTATTTTTTTCTCCATATTTTTTGAAGTTTATAATTACATATTCATATAATATTAAAAGTTCATTTTCCAAAATATTTTTAGGAAGGAAGGAAGGAAGAAATGAGTGAGAGAGAGTAAAAATGAAAGAAAGAGGAAGAAGAGAAGGGATGGAGAAAGGAAGGAAAAGCAAGATTGGAGAAAGGAAGGACTACCTCAATTTATGATAGAGGATAGAAATCACATGCGGTATAATAGTCTAAGTAAACCAGAGCTAAAGGTATTAACATGGTTGACATACATAGTGTTATGTGGAAAAAACACGTTTTAGAAAAATACTGGTATCATTTATTTTTATTTTAATTATTGCTCACTGAATGATCCTGAATATCTCATACTCTAGCCAAGAAAATAGTCAACATGACTGTGTGTCAGTCTACAGATCAAGAAACGTTTGCTCAGTTTTTTTCAAACATTCATAAAACAGTTTTTTAAAAAAACTTTTATTATGGAAATGTTCAAACATACACTGAATGCAGTGAATTGTATAACACACCTACCTATTATCAAGCTTTAACACTTAACAACATTCTGCCACTCTTACTGCCTCTGTTCCCTGAAAATATTTGTGTGTGTGTGTGAGGACAAAGTATTATAAGAAAGCCACTCACTTTTGGGTATTTTTACCCATGAATACTTCAGTATGCATCTAATGATAAGGACTTTTTAAAAAAATTTCAGAATATTATGGGGGTACAAATGCTTTGGTCACGTAAGTTGCCTTTACACTGCCTGAGTCGAAGCTAGAAGCGTGCCCATCCCCCAGACAGTGCGAACTGCGCCCGTTAGGTATGAATTTACCCATCCCCTTCTTCCCCTTCTTCCCACCTGCCCAGTCCCCAATGAATCTTACTTCCATATGTGCATGAGTGTTGATCCATTAGTACCAGTAATTATTATTTTTTTTTTTTTGAGAAAAGAGAGAGAGCCCATTAGTACCAATTTAATGGTAGTACGTGTGGTGTTTGTTTTTCCATTCTTGTGAATACTTCACTTAGGAGAATGGGCTCCAGCTTCATCCAGGATAATACAAGGGGTATTAGTTCAGCATTTTCTATGGCTGAGTAGTACTCCATAGTATATATATACCACAATTTATTAATCTACTCACGTATTGATGGGCACTTGGGTTCTTTCCACATCTTTGCAATTGTGAATTGTGCTGCTTTTTGTTTTTTTCATAGAATGTCTTTTTTTCCTCTGGGTAAATACCCATTAGTGGGATTGCTGTAGCAAATGGTAGTTCTACTTTTAATTCTTTGAGGTATCGCCATACTTCATAGAGGTTGTACTAGTTTTAAAGAACACATAACTACCATACCATTACATTATACATTGGTGAGGCAGTGGCAATGATTTGTGGAGATAATTCTTTCTAGTAGTAGTTTGATATTGTGGAGCAGTAGAGGAAGATCAGTCCTTGGAAAATGCTCTCTTGCCTTTGGAAAGTTAGAGAAAACCCTGCAGTGGTTGTGGGCTTGTATTCTCTATCTCTTTTTTTCCCCTGTCCTGTTGGTTTTGTGAATTTTCTGATTAATTTAGAGGTAAAAATAGAGAAAACATCATGGATCCTTAATGATTAATTGGAAAGATTTTAAATTATGTTCCTAAGTATAGGTTGAAAATGTTGGTGTCTTCCAGGTCTAAAAGCTTTTATCTGTCCATGCCAAGGCAACTTTGCCTCTTTTGCTTAGGCAAGAGAAAATCTGTATTTAATTCTTCCTGCTGTATAATGATCTGTACTTTTGTTGTATGTAACTAGATAATAAACAAATGAAACATGGAGGAAGCTGCATTAACTCTGCAAAAAGCGATTCTTGCCATTTTTACATTTACAAACAACATGCCCCCCTTCTTTTTGTCTGTCAGGGTTTATTATAGAGACTGGCTTGAGTACTGTACATTAGGCTCTTTGCTATTCAACTATGCCATTGTAGGTGGAGTCAGAAACAATAAGTTTGCAATAACTGACCTATTGTCTACATGTACAAATTAGTACATTGATGAATGAACACAATCTGATGACCCAAAGCAGTGATTCTTTACCTCACAACATCAATTCACAATAGGCTCTATAATACTCTGTACTCATTTTAGTTTCTTATAGAGCATGTTATATTTTAGAGTATTCCTTGAATGGAATGATTATTGATTATTTCTGAAAGAAATGTATCTAACATTCAGGTTTGGCTTTGAGAATACGCTTGTCATTACTGAAGGATTACAAGTCATACTTCTACATATAATTCAGACTAGGATACTCCTAGCTTCCAGCAAATAGTCATTCCCCTCAACAAAAACACACACTACCATGTATTTGAGCAGTTGATAAAGCTGGTGTTATATTTGATATTTGTGTGTATAAATAGAGATAATGATAAATGAACTTACATGGAAAGACTGTGCATAAGCAAGTAAGAAATAGCACTCCCCTGCCCTTTTAAAATCACTGAACCTAAGAAAATACATGGGCGAGGGGGTAGAAACATAGGACCCCGTATGCAGTAAGGTCAACTTTTGTTTCATGCATTGGTTTTAACCATCCATTGATACGTGTTCGATTTGTTTGTTTTCATTTATTGACTGTGGATAGACTGCACTATCCATATCAATTGTGGTGTTATTATTCCATAACTTATATT
>NW_012148452.1:239611-245412 GCF_000956105.1 Propithecus coquereli
TTGTCCAGATGTTTAATGTCAAATAACCTTTAGGGTAGCAGAAATAACAAATGAAAGCTCCTTAGTTTATGTCTTCTGTAGTAATATTGTGATACTTTGGAGTATGGAAAAGGAGATGGGGTGAGAAGATGCACCCAGACTTGTCAGTTATTCAGTGAAATCTATTATCTCATAGACAGATAGGATATATGATTTTTCTAATTATATACTGCCTGTGACTGTTCTTCTGGGAATGTGGAATAAAAGGAAAGTGAAACCAGAGATGTACAATACTGACTGTTAGAAAACTTTAATAATTAATTAGAGAACATCTATGGTACTACAGGGTCAGGGTGCAAGGAAGACCATTGATCCGTTTAATATATAACACAAGTAAAGCTTGCTCCCCTTTATGTACTTTAACACTTCAGTTGTTGCTCTGGTATAGGGATGGCTGCTAATAAACAGAATAACCGGTCATATGTAGTGCTGTTGCTTTACTATTCTATTAAATTCATTGAATCCCTTTACATTTAAATTGTCCCATTTATTTATCGGTGTAAATTTTCATGCTACCCATATTTTGAGGTAGTTAACTGTCTGTATTTTTAATCTGAGAGCCTTCTCCCTTTTTTTTTAGTTATTAAAAAAAGTCACACTTTAATTTTTATTACTTTGGTAGATATGCAATGATGACTTATTTAAATTTGTAAATCTCTGATTACTACTATTTACATATGCTTGCTGGATTCTGTCTGTCCTCTTCAGTGCTTGCTCATTGGGAACTGCCTTTGTCCATTGTCCATTATTTGTCTTTGGATTCTTTCTTTTTAAAAGGCAAATTTTAGTTTCTGTACTAAGAGACTACATTCCCAAGCAGAATTTCATCTTCACGTCCTGAGTGCTTTCTGATCAGAAACAGAGTTTGGTAAAGAGCCCTCGCTTATTGTATGGCTGCTATATAAATGCTGTGTTTAATAAATACCAAAAATATATTGAAGTTTGTCCTTGGATGAGAGTTTATCACTGTTGGCCTTTGGGTGAACTTTGAGCCTGAGCTGTTTCATTCAAGGCAGCATGATGTCATTTAACTGCAAAATTCTCTGTTGCTAGAAAAAGGAATGTTGTTCCCCTAAATAACCTAAAGGACTGAAAAATGCTGGCACAACATCATTCACCTCTTAGGTCTCCACTAAAGACTTTAGCATGGTAAAGGTTACATTGTTTGTGGAGTAAGGGTGGGGATATGGTAGAGAGGAGGGGAAAACAAAAACTGCGTCTGGTCCTGAATCTGAGGAATTCCACTGCTCACATAAAATCAGCTGCCATCATGACCCAGCTTCGACTCCCTTCTCCAAATAAGAGCCTTTGGTTCTGTCTTCGATTCTTCATTTATAAATTAGAGTGTGAATTTTAAATTTATAGTTGAGTTTATAAATAAGTTTAATGTTCATTTATAAATCAGTGTGAATTTGTTAATTGAAACACTAAGTTTCTTTCTACATCTATATATTCAGCCTGTGAACATATTTTAGGTTTTCAACAAAACCTTAAAGCAGATAGCTATAGGACTATCTCACGTATAAAACTAGGACCATTTGGGTCAGCATTTTTACCCTTATTTGAGAAACAGATTTCCCTCATAGCGATAGCATTGCGATTAATTTCAAAGAGTACAACAACTTATTAACATCTGCTAGAGCTGGGAGGTTGAAGTTTACTAACAGTGGTACCTATAATTGATTTGCTATGTCCTCTAAGGCTCCCAGAGCTACAGCTAAGAGAATTTGTTACTGGAAGTTTAAGAAATGTAGGGAAAGATGGAACAAGAACAGAAAAAAATCAAATAGATTTTTCTATCATTAGTTTCATAAATAAGCACTGCTCAGTGTTCAGTATTTTATGTTTTATGTTAGTTTCTGTAAAGAGGGTACTTATAACCTGTTTGTGGTTAGTCTTTTAACTTTTATATGCATTGGCAATTCTTTTTTTTTTTTTTTTTTTTGAGACAGGGTCTCACTCCCATTGCCCTGAGTAGAGTGCCATGGCGTCAGCCTAGCTCACAGCAACCTCAAATTCCTTGGGCTCAAGTGGTCTTCCTGCCTCAGCCTCCTGAGTAGCTGGGCCTACAGACACACACCACGACACTTGACTAATTTTTCTGACTTTAGTAGAGATGGGGTCTCTATCTTGGCTCAGGTTGGTCTCTAACTCCTGAGCTCAAGGGATCCTCCCGCCTCTGCCTCCCAGAGGGCTAGGATTACAAGCATGAGCCACCATGCCCAGCCTCACTGGCAGTTCTTTTTCATTGCTTTAAATAAAACAGTGCTACATGCAAATTCTTTTTTTTTATTTTTTTTATTGTAAAGAAATACCAAAATCCTATAAAATTCATTTTTAAGAGGTCTAATTTTTTCTGTGTATCTAAAACCATGCTGAATACACTAAGAAGAGTAATTAATTACCTGTCCTAATATATAGTGTACTCAGTATTTTAATGGTGAAAACTCATCTTTCATCTTCTAAGTAGAAGGTGAGATTTGTTGTGGATGAACTTTGGTTATTGAGATCAAGCTGTTTCTTTTGGGATATTTTAGAAAGAATTTGATTCCATAACGATGAGATTATATTCTCATTCTTTGGGGGGAAAAAAACCCCTGAAATGTTAAGAGGTTTAAATTTCTCCAGACTGGGAATAATACCTTCTTGAAACCTTGGTTCAAAACCACCCATCCTAACCTGCGTTAACCAGTGTTAAAGACATGAATATTTGAAGAAACTTAAGGATGTCAATTGTCTGCTAATATAATGTTTATAACTGTAATTTAGTAATTGTTATTTGCATAACTTAATGGTTTGTACCTATAGTTTAACAGCATGTAAAGCAATACTTTTTTACCTTTCTCTAATTCATAAATACGATATTTTCTATGGGTAATTTTTAAAAATTCTGTATAAGTTGAACCTTCTATTATGCAGAAGACATCTAAAAATTTAAAACTAGAATTCTTTCAAGCTTTTTATACATTTGTAAAGTTACATTATGAATTGACTTTTTGGAATATTGTGAATTTTGTTATATGGCATTTAGACTTAGGGACATTATTAGGGGACCATTTAATCTTCCTGTTCATAATTTTGTTTATGCCGTTCTACTGATTTGGAAGTATTTTTAGTTTAGATTAACAGAATGAATTTTCAAACGCCGGCCCTAAAAGCAGATTTTTTTGTTTGCTTTATACATAAGCACATATAAAAATAGATAAATATATACATAGAAACATGCACACACACACATATATATACACACCCCCATATATCACTGTAAGACAGAAAAATACACTGATTTTTTTTTAGTTCTTATTTACTCAGTGTAAGCATGATCTGCTTATAAACAGTATAAACAGTCCAGCTCACAATTACTTCATAATAATCTACTCATCCTGCCCTTGCTTGTTGATCTTTACTTATCAAATTCTTATGTGTAGAGCCAGTACTTTTGAAGTTGTATTCTATAAAGTAGATGAATAGTATATCCTTTTTCTTTAGTTAGGTGGATAAAGGTATGTTTTAAATTACTGTACTAAAGGTGGGAAATAAAACATGGAAATATTTATGTCTCAAAATTCCATATCTTTTTCTTATACCAAGTTTATTAATTATCTGAGACAATTGGTAAATGTAAAAGATACTAAACATTTTTCTTAGGTAGCTGGTATATATCTTGGTCCGTCCATTTTGTGTTTGCAAGATACAGAATTTTACTCTTACTTAAATATACTCTCTTAAGTTCTCCTTTGTACCTCCATTCTAAGAAATGTGGAAAACTTAATCTCAATCAATTATAACCCCTCCAAAATTGCTTCTAAATTTCTAAGGCTTCTAATTGCTTCTAAAGCTTACAGAGTATATACACGTATGAGGTAAGGGGTTAGGGACATTTTTTCTGCATTGCCACAACTGAGATGCCCCAGTTCCCCATCAGATCTTTGGTCTTGGGTTCATATAGGTCTCTGCAGCATCCATCCTTGTTTCTAATTCAAATCCTGTCAGTTCTCTGGAATATGTCCATGTACTCTTGTACACACATAGGAGACATTCTTCTCACTTAAGCCACAGAGAACATTGTAAGGTTGTCTCAGAACTGGCCATGCAGACACACTATATGTGTACTTCTTCTACTCTTGTACCATATCAGATCTCGAGCCACTTGCCTTAACTCTATCTAAGAATGAAGATATAATTTTTTACAGCTGTTGGTCCCTAAAAGTTTTCCTGGAATTACACCATTCTCTATCTGTCCTTGCAGACACCCTTTTTATCCCTTTATGTCTCTGTCACTATTGTTCCAATCTCAGGGTATCATTCCTAATAATTGTGTGGTTACAAAGTGTGGAAGCTTTGCTTTTACCATATTTTCTTCTTATCCCATGGTTAAGGTTTTTAATTATTTTTTCCCTGTGACCTGGTATGTCACTCCTTCTCAATTCAGTGAACATAGAATGTTCTTCCTACCTGAATTGGGGGAAATTTTTAAATATAAATAAATATGGCCAGGCATAGAGGCTCACACCTGCAATCCTAGCACTCTGGGGGGCCAAGGCAGGGGGATCACTTATGGTCAGGAGTTCAATACCAGCCTGACCAAGAGCGAGACCCTATCTCTACAAAAAATAGAAAAATTGGCCAGGCGTGGTGGCACGTGCCTGTAGTTCCAGCTACTTGGGAGGCTGAGGCAGGAGGATTGCTTGAGCTCAGGAGTTTGAGGTTCCAGTGACCTATGATGATACCACTGCATTCTAGCTAGGGTGACATGGCAAGACTTTGTCTCAAAGAAAAAAAAAATGTGGGAGAAAGGGAAGGATATTTATCTGGTGTTGAAAAATATTATCTCCCTGGCTTATTTTTTATTTTGCCCATCTTCTGATGGCTTCAAAGCATTCTTAAGTAGAAAACTATTTGCAGTGGAAAAACTATGGAAATTCTTCTTACAATCTCTAAGATTTTGGGATTCAGATTTATGCTACTATTTCTAGAAGTATATTTGGAATCTTTACTACTTCCTTTGGAAAGCTGATGAGGGCACAGAGGATTCTTCTCCTCCTCCCTTTTCACTGTGGGAAATTCCAAACATGCACAAAACTAGAAAACAATAATATAATGAACCTCCATATACCTATCGGCAGCTTCAAAAATGATCAACTAATGACTAATCTGGTTTCATCTATATTCTTCTTCCCTACCTCCATCCCTGCCACTGAGTTATTTTGAAGCCAATGGCAGATATCATATTATCCCCATTTTGATGATGAATAAATAAGTGTCCAATCATTCCGGTGCCATTACTTAGTACAGAATTCAAAACTCCAACCACCCAGTGACTACTTATTGAGTACTTACTCTGTGACAGGTACTAGAATAGGCTCAGCATATATAGAAGGCAACATGAACTCTTGGAGAACTTCACATTAGGTACTAGTTAGTAATGCAATGGCATGGTTTCTCACTTCTGCTTAAAACTTTCCAATGCCTTTCCATCATATTACTTTAGCTTTATTACCAAAAAAAAAAAAAAAAGCCCTTAGTAATCGGCTTGTCTTGCCCCCTTTTGCCGGAATGACTCATCTTCTCACAACCTGCCTCACCCCACCCAGCCATAGTGGCCTCCTGTCTGTTACTGAAATATTTCCTTTCAGTTCCCACCTCAAAATCTTGTACTTGATATTCCCTTTGTAAGACTTTCCCCTCAGATATCTGCATAACCTCTTCCCTCACCTCTTTAAAATCTTCTCTGTCCTCATCTGCTCTCCAAAGCATGTTCT
>NW_012148452.1:246362-266997 GCF_000956105.1 Propithecus coquereli
ATTGCCGTTCTCCATTACTGCTTGAAAAAGTGTATACTCTTTCTGGAAATATGTATTAAGAAATTTTAAAATGTTCACATCCTTTGATTTCATTTTTAGGAATCTAGCCCAAGGAAAATTTTGCATGTTGATGTATTACAAATATCTCTGGGTGGTGGAAATTATGAGGTTGTTTTCTGTTTCACATTCTTTTCTATTTCTTCTACATTTCTTAATGATCATCTCCTACTATTCTTCTTACTTTTGCCCCTTTTTTTTCTATATTCCACTCAGTACTTCATTGCTTGATTTCTCTGAGTATTAAAATGATATATGGAGATAGGGAGTAGACAGGAAATCTCTGTACTGTCAGTTCTTTATTGCTGTGAAACTAAAACTGCTTTTAAAAAAGAGTCTCTTTAGAGGTAGGTAGACAGATAAAAATGAGTCAGTAGTAGCTTCCAAAGAAGAGTAAAATTTGGAGGTATAATATTTGGTTCATAATAGGAACTCAATAAATTTTGCTGGATCATTTTATTGCTTTCACTAAGCAAAAGTTCCTCTTCATATGAGAAAGTAGGTGGTTTATAGTTTGACTATATCATACCATTTAATCAGGGAAACTACTCAAGTATCTAATAAAATGACATATTTATGTGGATAAATGAATTTTTCAGGAACTGAAAGTTTTTTCAATTCAATATGCATGTTATGCCTAGAATTTATATGAAACTATTAAATAAGCTCTTTTAAAGAATCTTTATGTATTAATAATCTCCCAATGAATAGATTAGTCACTGCTCCTCAGTGTTCCTTTGCCTTTAACATGCAGTCCATCATTTATTTTTTTTATTGTGGTCAGATGTCATTACTAATTTCTGTAGTTTTTTTAAGTGTACTCTTAATTGGAGATGTCTTATTCCTTAGAATGTAAGTCTTGTTAATTAATTGTTTGAATTGCCTCTGTGCTTTAAATATCATATTTTACCTTGTAAATTACCACAGTATCCAATATAGTTGTGCCTGCATCCATTTTTCCACTGCATGGAATAAAGTGGTTTAAATCCATTTTCTTTCTCCTATAGTGGTTCCCCCTGGAAGTCCTGGGCCTATTACTCGACACGGGTCTTATGACAGTTTAGCTTCTGACCATAGTGGACAGGAGGATGAAGAATGGCTATCTCAGGTAAAATTCTGAAATATTTGGGGTATTAAAGTAAACAAAAACAGAAATTCACTGTCTGTTTTTATTCTTTTCCTTAGAGGAAAGTGGGGAGAATTGGTAACTCTGTTGAATCATCAAGAATTAATCAATTGCCTTTCCATATTACAAATTTCTCATAAATATTGCTGTCATATACATATATGTACATTATACATACACGTGTGTGTGTGTATATGTTAGGTTTCATGTAGAGAGCATAAAATATGCATATGTTTCACACAATCCATTTAAAGCCCTTAGGCCCTTGGAATTTAAATAGACTCTTTGAACATATTTTCATCTGGTTTAAACAAAAGTTGACCTTGTTAAAACAGTGAAGCCATTCAACAATCTTTGGGATTTGTTTTGTGGAGCCAACATTTTCTGAAGATTGGGTTCATACTTTCAGTGTGGAAATTCTGCATTCTCCTCTGCAGAATTTCTGGTGGTACACAGCTTCCTTTCCTAAGCCCACGTAATGCTGTTTCTAGTGGTCTCTAAATTAGTCCTGTAGCAACTTTAATGGTTCCTCCCCTTGCCAGGTGAAGCTATCTTCATCTCAAGGGCTTTGAAATAAAAGATACTTGGGCAGATTTCAAAATGATGAGATTATAGATGACTTCATTACAAGTGCTGTTATGCCTGCCTCAAGTCTGACATCATTTTCTGAAGTTAACGACTGTCTCAGATTACCAATCTGGCAGCTTTTCATCAGACAGGTGCCTCAGAAAAAGTAGAGGCCATTTGTATTATAGTTGCATGGCTTTCTCAGGGAAGGTGGCCTGAAAAATTTAAGTAAATCTGGAAAATGAAGAATCAAACAGTGTTTAGGTAACATATTTTTATTTTATCATACTAAAAATATTCACGGTAAGCTCCTTCAAGGAGGGTCGATGCCTAAGTTCCTGGTGTATGGAAGTCCATCCTTTCTTGATAATACCAAGATAAAGTAAACCCGAAATGCTTGTGTTTTTCCAAAATCAAAATGTTGTTCAAGAATGCTGGCAAAGAAACCACTGTCCTTCACTTCAACTTTTCAGTTAGAAAAAGGGGTAATGTGTGCTGTCAGTGTGAAAGTATATACAATATGTTTGTCCTGCACACAACAGGAGAGTGAGTGGGAACATCTGGCCATCGCCTCAGTGAAATTGCACAGGCATCTGTTTACCTCTCGGCTCTGTGACACTGATGGTTTTGAGCTTAAAATACACAGAATGTTTTATCTGTGGCCTAATTTACATTGCTGAATACAACTACTTGAATCAGAAATCACTGTCCTCGATCTGAGTATTTTTCTCCCTGCGATTAGTGGGAATGTGAATATTGTTCAAAGACCATGATACTTTTGCCCTTTTGGACCCACAAACACAGAGCTACTCTTCTGTGAACCTTTTCAGTTATGTTTTGTTAAGAATTAATCCCCACAATCAGAGAAATGTGATTAAGTATAAAAGAACTCAGGGCAAAAATAAGGCATGTGGAAAGTCAATTCTATAAAGTATTTGTACAGACATGGATGTAGCAATGACAAGACATTAAGAAATAGTCTTCACTGAAGGTTTGCATATTTAGTCTCTTACTTGAGTTGTTTGCAAAATAACATAATATGTATATTTTCAGGTTTTGTCCAGTGTCTTCTACTCTCTGCTTTGTCTTTACAATGTAATATTGGCAACATTCTCTATTCTGTCCATAGAGCGTGAAATTCATAAAGCATTTGGTGTTTTGTAGCCCATAAAATGCCTGTGTCAGTGTTTGTGGCAATTGAGAAAACACTCTAAGTAATCATATTTTGAAGACAAAAATCTAGTTTGACAGAAAATATATAATAATTTCTTGATTTAAAAGTAGATTTGGGGGGATTTTGAGGGCAGTATACTAAATATTATAATATTTAATTGTGGAAAGAAACTGGATTTGGGTATTAAAAATTATTTCAGACCTTTTCTTTTCCTTGGATAGTTCAAGAACAACTTCAAGTTTGTCATGAGCTTGATCCTCAGTGAAGGAATTACTTTTAATCTGTGGATTAATAGGTGTAGTATTCAGTGCATGCCCACAACATGGTAAGTACTGTCTAGAATGAATGAAAAGGGTAGTCCCTAGGGAGCTGAAAATAGTTATATGAGGCAGGCAACTGGTCCTTTTACTTTCATATGATTTTTGTATTGTGTGTGTATGTGTGAGTGTGTGTGTTGTTTGTGTATGTGTGGATATACATATATAATGTATTTTTTGGTTTATGTTGATGAAAACCAGTAGAGGGATTTTGTGAATTTTACATAGTCTGTGATTATTATTGCCTTTTGATTGTGGGTGCCCCTTCCCTCTCCCGCTTCATTAAAATGGGCTTCTTGGAGAATGTGGGTGTTGAGAGAAGGGATGGGGGATCGTGAAAGGATCTCAAGTGGAGTCACAATACATTTAAATCATGATTCCTACTTTGTTCCAGGTTGAAATTGTAACGCACACTGGGCCCCACAGACGTCTGTGGATGGGTCCACAGTTCCAGTTCAAAACCATCCATCCCTCAGGCCAAACCACAGTCATATCATCCAGTTCATCTGTGTTGCAGTCTCATGGTCCGAGTGACACACCACAGCCCCTTTTGGATTTTGATACAGATGATCTTGACCTCAACAGTCTCAGGTAGGAAATAAGAACTAGGGAGTGGTTTGAATGACAGAACCAATATGTTTATTTGGAATGAGCGTCGTATATAATATTGACATTTCTCCTTTTGAAACAGTATCCTGTTGTAGAGTACATGCGCTATTATGTGTAATTCACTGTCATTACTTGGGATCTTATGTGGGATCACATTACATTCAATAAATATTTGTTTTTCATGTTGTATTTTCCCTAAATCTAATATTCAGTATACTTTTCAAGGCATTCCAATTTATGATGCTTTGCTCATATTTCTAACTCTTGAAGTCTGATTCTATCCTCTTTTCCTGATCCTTCTAATTAAATTTCATCTGTGATTTTTTATCTAATCCAGTATCTTTTTGGATTTTAAAAAGTGTTTGGATGGAAAAGTTTTGGTATATATTCACTTATAGTTTATTATTTTCACAATATATATTCTCTCATCCTTACAAGAATCATAGTATAAGGTGTACAAAGTATGCTTTTTATTATTAGTGGGTTTTTTTAATGCAATTCAGAGACATTTTTGGCTTTTGCTGTCTCAAATTTGCTTAGCAGTTTGTTATACCAAGACATGACACATCAGGGTGTAACAGACAATAAAGGGCTCAATTTAATGTAATATAATCTTCATTTCCTTATTTTCTCTTTAAAAAATCCTGTAATACATCTCGATTTGAGTATAAAGCAGCCCTCTGACCGTTTTCTTGCACACCTTTTAAAAAATATTTTTTTGGGGGGAAATATGGGAAGATATGTTCCAGTCGCATGTTGGAAATATGTTTTTGTCTGTCTCATTGTCAATACCTGTAACAATTTTTATAACAAAACATAAGTTACTGAGATTGCCAGCAGTTAAATTAGGGATTTGGTGAGAGAACTTTTTACAAGGAATCAGAGACATGGCCCATGGACATGGACATGGACATGAACATGAACATGGACATAGTAAAATGGAACTTCCAGATTATAAACAGTGGAAGATAGAAGGGACACCATTAGAAATTGTCCAACAGAAGCTGGCTGCTCAAGGGCTAAGAGATCCATGGGGCCACAATGAAGCTTGGAGATACATGAGTGGCTTTGCAATGTTTCCTTTGTTGGCACATTATTAAAAGGATTCAGGCCGGGCGCAGTGGCTCACACCTGTAATCCTAGCACTCTGGGAGGCCGAGGCGGGCGGATTGTTTGAGCTCAGGAGTTCCAAACCAGCCTGAGCAAGAGCGAGACCCCGTCTCTACTAAAAATAGAAAGAAATTAATTCGGACAACTAAAAATATATAAAAAAAATTAGCCGGGCATGGTGGCACATGCCTGTAATCCCAGCTGCTCGGGAGGCTGAGGCAGGAGGATCGCTTGAGCCCAGGAGTTTGAGGTTGCTATGAGCTAGGATGACGCCACGGCACTCTAGCCCGGGCAACACAGTGAGACTCTGTCTCAAAAAAAAAAAGGATTCAAATGGGGATTTGCTGCATTTGTGGTAGCTATAGGGGCTGAATATTTCCTGAAGTCCCTGAATAAAGATAAGAAGCATCACTGAAGATAATACCTGGAAGTATCTTAGTGGTTTCTTAACTCTCTTATAAAAATAAGATTTCTTCACTGTAGCCTACTCATGTCTGTGTTTGTCCCTTAAAGAATATAAGTAAGATTTAATAAAGAAAAGCATATACCAAAAAAAAAAAAAAACATAAGTTATTGCCAAGTTGGATTGTGTCTGATATATGTATTTTTTAAAAAAATATAATACATATTTAGGCCAGGCACAGTGTCTCATGCCTGTAATCCCATCACTTTGGTAGGCTGAGGCAGGGAGTATCACTTGAGGCCAGGAATTTGAGATCAGCCTGGGCAATACAGCAAGACCCCATATCTACAAAAAGTTAAAAAATTAGCTGGGTGCAATGGTGCAAGCTTGTAGTCCCAGCTATGGGAGGATCACTTGAGTTCAGTAGTTTGAGGTTACAGTGAGCTATGATCATGTCCCCACACTCCAGCTTGGGCAACAGAGTAAGACCCTGTCTCTTAAAAAAAAAAAAAAAAACAACTTATTGAGCACCTATAGGTTCCAGGATATAAACCTAGGGTACAGCCAGCTGCCCCCTCCTCTTGGTTGTCTCTAAAGCATCGAAGACTTAACAGGTCTGAATCACCCCCTTCATTTCATCCTTAATCCTGCTCTTCCCCATCTCTTTAAATGATTTATCAAGCCACTTACTCAAGATAGAATCTAGAGGTTATTCTTGACATCCCTCCTTTCTCACCTGCCACATCTAGTTCTTCATCACCTTGTGTCATTTCTATTCTTAAATGTATCTAGAAACCTTCCATTCTTCTTTCTCCCTGCCAGCACTCTAGCAACCACATCTCCTGTTAGTAGGCTCCTAACAGGTGTCCCTTTTTACATTTTTGCTTTTCCCCCACTTATATATCTTAATGAATGAATGATTCATAAAGAGGAAGATGTCTCCTTTTAATACCTTGTTTAGTGTTTGTTTTGTTGTTTAGTTTGCTTTGTGTTTTGTTTCTTTGTCTTTTTCTCTGGTGACTATGACCAGCTGCCATCATGAGGCCCTGGCCTTTTTCTTAGGAAGGCATCTTCATTCCCTGTGTATTCAACTCTGTCCCTTTGTTCCGTGGCCTTTTCCAGCTTTGTTAGTTGCTCTTTACCTCAGATATAGTCCTTCTAAGATCTTTCTACCTTGCTTCTTTTAAAAGTAGATAAATCCTTCAGAATTTTCCTGAGGGACTTTCCTTTTTTTATTTTTTAAAGAGAGATAGGCTCTGGCTCTATTACCCAGGCTAGAATGCAGTGACAGAATCATTTCTCACTGTAACCTCAAACTCCTGGGCTCAGGCTATCCTCCAGCTCAGCCTCCCGAGTAGTTGGAACTGCAGGCCTAAACCACCGCGCCTGGCTAATTTTTTATATTTTGTAGAAAAGCGGTATCGCTCATGCTCAGGCTGGTCTTGAACTCCTGGCCTCAAGCGATCCTCCTGCCTCAGCCTCCCAAAGTGCCGAGATTACATGTATGAGCCACTGTGCCTGGCCTCCCTTTTTTTATACTAAATAGCTCCAAGTTTTTTTTTTTTAAATAAATGACTTTAAACTGTTATGTTTGACTAGAATATTGTCCTGTTTATTAGACACTCATAACCTTTACAAACCTTTATACTGGGCAGGATGCTTATAAATTTTTTTAATTGCATTAGTAATTTATATTTTAAAATTTGAACAGATAAGCTTGGTTAGAACTTTGGTTAAGACCGTACAGTCCAGTTTTACTGGGAAATTCAGATCTGACTCACATCAATTTTAAGTATCCTTTTTAGTACCGTTTCCCACCTAGCATCCAGCTAGAAACTCAGCTAGTTATATTTTCCTTGTTCTTGTTTACTATTACTCTAGCCCAGCTCCTCACCTGTGGTTCATCTACATTTCTTCAGGCCTACGCACAATGGCACTATGGAGGCTATTGGCTTTAGTTTCTCCTTTAAAATGTGAAGTCCTTGTTTAGATTTTTGGAGCTTATTTGACCCTTAACACCTAACACACTGTCCTATACCCTATAAGATGTCAGTAAGAATATGTAGTACAGTGATACTCTGCCTCCCTGCATCTTAACCAAAATGAGAAACAGGCAGGTACAGTGTTGACTCTCATCCATGAGGGAATCAGGTATGGCTTAATCTCATGGCAGCTCCTTACCCAGGACAGTGATTTAAAATGTAAAAAAGGGCTGAGCAGGATGGCTCATGCCTGTAATCCCAGCACTTCAGGGAGTCAAGGTAGGAGGATTGCTTGAGACCAGCAGTTTGAGACCAGCCTGGGCAACATAGCAAGACCCCATCTCTAACATATATATAAAAAAAATTAGCTGAGCATGGTGGTGTGTACCTGTAGTCCTAGCTACTCAGGTGGCTGAGGAAGGAGGATTGCTTAAGCCCAAGAGTTTGAGACTGCAGTGAGCAATGATTGTGCCACTGCCCTCCAGACTGGGTGACAAAGCAAGACTGTCAAAAAAAAAAAAAAAAGTCAATGGACTATTTGCTAATAGACCTGAGAATCATATAATGTAAAAGAAGCTGAGTATAGAAAGCCTCCCTTTCCAATCAAGATTAGCTCCTCAGCAATTGGTTACCATTTATTTTATTTCTTCTTAGTTCATATATAATTCACATAACATAAAATTTACCAGTGTACAATTTACTGGTTTTTAGTATATTCACTATGTTGTGCATCTGTCCCCAGTATCTAATTCCAGAACATTTTCATCATTCCAACCAGTTTGTTTTTATTTTTGTCTTTTTTTATTATGGAGAAAGCTCAAACATATATAAAATAAAGAGAATAATAGAATAAACCCCCATATATCTGTTGCCCAGCTTCAACACATCAATTCATGACCAATCTTATTTTACCTATAGCCACATTGATACCCCACCTCCAACTCTAGATTATTCAGAAACCCCAATACAAATTGAATTTAAAATAGGAACTTTAAAAAAAAATAGGAAATGTATTAGCCCATATCAGAAGTTTTTTAGACTAGAAGGGGGCTTTACTTTGGATAATGCCTCCGTATCTATTTAAGTTGGTACAAAAGTAATTGTGGTTTTGGACCATGAATTTTAAATCATTGTAACTAGACTCAAACACATCTTTATTAATCAAAATAGGAACCATTACAATCAACACATTTTGCCAACGAGAAATAAGTTTGCTTATTCCTTATAGCATAAAAATCTGTGCTTCAGGATTCGGCAAACTCTTGGAAAGCATTTTCTGCTTCCTGCTGGTTGTGAAAGCATTTTCCCTGCAAAAAGTTGTCACGATGCTTGAAGAAGTGGTAGTCGATTGGCAAGAGGTCAGGTATTATGGTGGATGAGGCAAAACTTCGTAGCCTGAATTGTTTAACTTTTGAAGCGTTGGTTGTGCGACTTGTGGTTGAGCGTCGTTGTGGAGAAGAATTGGGCCCTTTCTGTTGACCAATGCCGGCTGCAAGCATTGCAGTTTTTGATTCATCTCATCAATCTGCTGAGCATACTTCTCACCGGGATTGAGAAAGCTGTAGTGGATCAGACCGTCAGCAGACCACCAAACAGTGACGATGACCTTTTTTTGGTGCAAGTTTGGCTTTAGGAAGTGCTTTGGAGCTTCTTCATGGTCCAACTGCTGAGCTGGTCATCGCTGGTTGTTGTATAAAATCCGCTTTTCGTCACATGTCACAATCCAATCGAGAAATGGTTCGTTTTTGTTGCATACAAGAAGAGAAAATGACGTTTCAAAACAATTTATTTCGGTCCGCTCATGAGGCACCCACTTATCAAGCTTTTTCACCATTCCAATTTGCTTCAAATGCTGAGTGACCCACAGAATGGTCCACCTTGAGTTCTTCGGCAACTTCTCGTGCGGTTGTAAGAGGATCATCTTCGATGATTGCTCTGACTTGATCATTGTCAACTTCCGATGGCTGGCCACTGCGCTCCTAATCTTCAAGGCTCTTGTCTTCTTTGCAAAACTTCTTGAACCACCACTGAACTGTACGTTCATTAGCCGTTCCTAAGCCAAATGCATTGTTGATGCGAGTTGTCTCCGCTGCTTTACGACCCATTTTGAACTCAAATAAGAAAATTGCTCAAATTTCCTTTTTGTCTAACATCATCTCCATAGTCTAAAATAAATATAAAATAAACAAGTAATAAGTCATTAGCCAAAAAACATAAAGTGAGAAATGTGCATTAAAATGATGTATAACATAACCACATTTATTTAAGAATGTATTCCAATATCAAGTGGCAAATTTCAACAATGCTAAAACCACAATTACTTTTGCACCAGCGTAATAACAGGCTAGCTTCATGTTTCTTTCAAGAACAAGAAAACTTCTTTTCTAGAAACTTCAAATAAACTACTCCTCTTTTCTTACTAGCTCACATTTGCTTAGGCTTTCCCATCTGAGAAGTAACTACGCACTGCCGAGATATTAATATGATGGGATTACCATGATTGGCTTAGAAAATTAAGCTAGGATGGAATGAATATTAGGTAGTTCTACATCGCAGTGGTCAACATTTGGGTATCAATAATTTTACCTTCCTGTTCTACATCATTCTACACCTCCCTCAAATACATACATTCAAACTGTATATTCAGTAACTAGTCTGCAATTCTGCAATAATTGTCTACAATTCATACTTGGCATTTCAGGCTTCTATAATGTGTCCCATGTTTCTTATCAACTTTTTATCTTCCACCTCTACCCTTTGTGAACTGTATACTTCAGTCAAATCATGCACCTCAAGATGCCCTTCATTTATCATACTCAGTCACAAATCCCAGGCTCTGTCTGTTGTAGTCCTGTACTTAAAGGATACTTCTTGCTCCTTTCTCTATATACATATCCCAATATTATTAATATATACAGACCTAATTCTTGTTCCAGCTCTGCAAGATCTTCTCTGTCTCATGTGGACCATGCATATATTCCACCATCTCCTCATTTTGAGCTTTTATTATATCTTTCACATTTACACTTTAGTTTTCTTTGCCTCAAGTCATGAATATTTATGTTCTATGTAATGTTTCTGCGTATAGACCTTATATTTCATGTTTTATTTCTGCTTTTTCCTAGAATAATGCTGATGTACAATTAACATTCAGTAAATAGTTATTGTACAAATGAATTACCAGAAATACATGCATATGTTGTTATGAAAGTATTTGTTTCTCTAAGTTGCCTGGGACTTTCAGATTTTTTAATCATCCAGATACTTTTATATTAATAGTATTTATTCTAATACAGCTAGAAAAAGACACTTGGTGTTTCTATGTTTATCATTCTTAAGCACTTTTGTTGAGGTTCTAATTGATCCTTATATGCTAGTTGGTAATTTTATGAAGGTAGCTTAGTTAGTAGTGATCCTAGCTAAACCTCATGCAGCCACAACACAGCTTTGTTATCCTATTCTTATTGTCATACATAAAGTAACTTTCATTAAGGATTATAAGGTAGTATCTCAATTTTGAATCACATATTGCTGCCTTTTATATAATGCATTACCAGCTGTGGTACTATTCATGAATTTTAACATTCTCAAAACTCTTCATATGTGTCCCTTGCGAATGCCAAAGGTTTCAATATAAACTTTTTCAATGTTTTGTTTCCTCTACCATTTTACTTATTGTATCCCTTTAAATTAATGTCAGTTTTTTTAGTCCGTTGCTTAAAAATCTGTTGAACGATAAACAAAGATAAGTTTTTAGAAGGAGCCTGGAGTGGAGAGAGTGTTCATAGTGCTTTATCCTCCTGCAAGAATTAGGGACTGCAGCTCCCGTTTGTCTGGTTTTAGAATGGATGGTTCTTTAATGGATTGGGCTACTCCAACATTCCTGATTTAAGGTCTTCTGTAGCAAGCGACAGTTTTGATGCCAGTAACATATGTGAATTAAATTGCATTGCAGGATCCAGCCAGTCCGCTCTGACCCAGTCAGCATGCCAGGGTCATCCCGTCCAGTCTCTGATCGAAGGGGAGTTTCCACAGTGATTGATGCTGCCTCAGGTAGAAAACCACCTCTAAAATGTTTACTGAGCAGTTCTGTGCATTTTTAATTTATTTTCTTGCAAAATGTAGAGCATGGTATTTATTTGCCTTCCTCTTTGGTTTTTTTTTGTTTTTTTTTTTGTGGTTTGTGTGCGTGTCTTTTAATATAGTACTGTGCCCATATATGTTGCTAAACAATGCCATGCTTTTAAACATTCTTAAGGTTGGTGAATGATGCAGTAGAATTGGCACTTGATTAAATGTAATGAGCATAGTATTAAAGGCTACAGGGTTGATGACTATTTTGCCTTTGATCACTGAAATGTGGCGAAGCAACCTTGACAGAGAACGTAAATACAATATATGGATTCAATTTACTCAACCTGTTGAGTATCAAAGTGCCTAATCTGTGGAAGCAGAGAGAGTCCAAATGCTATAGCTTGAATGGTTTTATTATCGAAAGCATAAAGTTTAGAAATTCATTAACTTAACTCTGGTCTGTCTATCACAGTTATTAATTTCCTATCCTTGGAAACAAGCTATGAATATGTATCATTAATACCTGGAAGGAGATCTTTGCCTTTGTAGGCGACAGTTGCTACACTGGTATTATAAAACTGTTTTCAGCCAGGCCTGCTAAATAATAGAACTGTTTTAATAATATATTTTCTTATCCCTAAGTTGAGTGATAAAGAAAATAAGGACAGTGCTGCCTTGCATTACGGTACAGCTGGGGAACATCTGAAGATAGCACACTGCAGGATTTTGTCCAAAAATTCTCTCTCAAGTAGAATTGTTAAATACTCAGCATTAGTCAAACAGTCGAGTCAGAGAGGATTTTAATCTATAGCGATTCCAAAATCCCTAGAGACTGCTGATTTGATCGAGGCTTAAACTGTGAAAGAAAATGGAAACAAATATAAAACTGATTTGTGAAGGTCACTTTTAAAATACCAAAGCTCCTGTTTCTGAGTCTGTCTCTGGGTACATTTTTAAGTTTTGAAGCTAATGGGTTTTATGCATTTTTTTAGCTTTCTGAAGTTTTGTGCAGCGGATTACACCTTGCATCTTACTGAGCTTCCCCATCAAGGGCCTTTGTTTTCAATGTAGACTATTACTTTATAGGACTCACTCTTCTCTTTAACTTGGTAACCATAGATGTCCCTTGGAAACTATCACAAAGATGTGTGGAATCTCTATCCTTGCTTGCCTGCATTGAATGAGATATTCAGATAGGTAATTTATATAATAAATCTCAATAGTCTCAATCTGAGAATGTTAAGAGATCATGCTCATCTGGAATTATCATTCACGTTTGGGAATCCTGGAAATGTTATGTATTTTATTCACGATTACAAGAGTAGGCCTGGTTGGGCTTTTTAACTACCTTATTGTTAATGTTTTATTCTCAAGTGACTAGCTACCAGGAACATATGTCGCCAAAACAGTTACCATGTGTTACTAAAAGTTGACATATTTGATGCTATAGTCTGTAGTAATACTCCATATTTATCACATAGCAATTTAAGCTATATGTAAAGTCGTCTCGGCAACAAGGAGGAACTTCAATGAACTATTGTTGATCTCTGTTGCAAAAAGGGTTTTTAAGTTGATTTTTGAATAAGAAATTAGGTCTTACATGTCAGTAATCTTAAATTACACTTCCATCAGAAATACATTGTAGGCAATTCTAGTATATTGCTGTGTGGCTTTTAGCCTCTGCCTGAAAGTACCAATCTTTTGGGTAGGGAAAGGACTTCTTGGTGACTAAGCTTTATTATTATTTTTCTAGGCCTATTTTCATTCCAGAAAGCCATGGTTCCTTTCTGAAAGACAGCCAGAACAATGAAGCATGTATGCTGCTGTCCTTAGTTTTGAGCTAAAGAAGCCCCATAGATGAGGAATTGGACTTTTATGAATAACTGTCTCTTCAGCTACCTCTCAAATGGTTTGGTTCCCTTTTGAATGAGGAGTATATGTTGTTCAATACATTTTTTTGAGTGAATCATGTTTTGTCATGGAACCTCCACCTACTTTGTCTAGTAAGACTGTGGTTGTTAACAGAAGTACTTTTCTACTGATGTCTAACAAGATCAAGGCTAAATGATTTTAGCTTTCTTTTTCTTTCTTTCTCTCTCTCTCTCTCTCTTTCTTTTGATGGAGTCTCACTATGTTGCCCAGGCTGGTCTCAAACTCCTGGCCTCATGTGATCCTCCTGCCTTGACCACCCAAAGTGCTGGGATCATAGGCTTGAGCCAGTGTGCCTGGTCAATTTGAGTTCTTTATGGAAACAAGTTCATGGGGAAATTCTGTTTTAGATTCTTCTAAAAAGAATCTAATAAATTTATAAAATTGCTCCTGAACCAGGAAATGCTTCTCGTATGAATTGAAGTCATCTGCATATTAGGAAGATGCTCACTTGGAGGTTTGAGTGCCTATTGCTTAGAGATATGACCAGTGTGATACCTACTCTATCAGGCTTCATTGCTTTGTATTAGCTTCAGGCATTTTGTATGACTTCATGTGTTGTCTGTTTGCTTATTCCTATGGCACATCTTATACTTGTCCTTCTATTTTAGTGATAGGTTTTGTTCTGTCTAACCTTGTGGTGGTTATAATTATTTTTCATATGGTTACTTTTCATAGGCATAGAATTTAATGTGATATAATTAAATCTTTTGACAGTTATAACAGTTTTCAAAGTGAAAATATTTTATTTAAAACCTGGGTCTGCAGTTTATTTTTTGGATATCTGTGGATTAATCTAACAGTGTTGTTATTCCATTAAAACAAAAGAGTTGAGCAGAGCCTTGTGCCACTTATGCCAAGTAATATTTTTTTTCACAATTCCTTGATCATCTAGTAATCTCTGGTTCACTCTTTCACATGGAAATACTGCCTAAAGTAATTTTTTTTTTTTTTTTTGGAGGCAGGGTCTTACTATGTTGCCCAGGCTGGTCTTGAACTCTTGGGCTCAAGCGATCTTCCAGCCTTATTCTCCTGAGTAGCTGGGACTACAGGTGCATGCCACCATGCTCAGCTTAAACTACATATTGTTTACTTATTAATTTCAGTGATTTAGGCACAGGGTAAATTCTACGCCTGTAGATACCTATGGCCTAGCTTCTCACTGTCTCTGTATGAATATATAGATCTTCAGCAGATCCACAACTGTTTGATGAGTAGATCTTATCCTGTAACATAAGTTTCATCTTTGGTGTTTCAAAAAACGCTATCCTAGCTAAGATTTGGGAGTTAAATAATTGTGAGATGTTTCCTTCTTGGCTAAGGACAAGATCGTTCTGAAACTGGGCACTTTGTAGGATTTTAACCTAAGACACAGGGTACCCAGAACAAACAGGCTTTGAGACAACTGCTCATTTTTTCCGACATTCAACTAACAACAATGTCTATGAATTATAAACAGTATTTCCAGTCCAAGCACTG
The DNA here is from genome assembly GCF_000956105.1 of Propithecus coquereli. Lineage (NCBI taxonomy): Eukaryota > Metazoa > Chordata > Mammalia > Primates > Indriidae > Propithecus > Propithecus coquereli. Next base: position 261,190 of record NW_012148452.1, read on the forward strand.
CATTGGTTTCTTTGTTTGTTTTTTTTTTTCTGTACATTCTTTTTGGTGAGGTATCTAAGAATTTCTTCCCATTGTTTGTACCTTGTAACATGTCCCCTTCTTTTCATAAAGGTACCAGAAGTACTTTTCTACTGATGTCTAACAAGATCAAGGCTAAATGATTTTAGCTTTCTCTAAAGAGAAAGCAGAAAGATAGTTGTCAGCCTCTTGTTTGAACTTTATTTTCTAGATTGGTGACTGATGTTCTTGTTCTAAGACTTGTGGGATGGACCTGTTAGAAAACTTAAAGCAGCCTTACCTGCTTTTCAGTCATCAAGTCAAAGAGCCTGCAGAGATCTGGTTTACCCTAAGTTTGTCCTCGTTTGTAGTTTTACTATGGAGATTGATATTTACTAACAAAGACCTCAAAGCAACTGAGATTGAAAGACAAAGTTATGCCTGACTTGTATGAAGAGCAGACATCTTTATCACATTCTAATAAAGTAAAAGTTTTATGAAGATAAAGTTATGAGGTGTGCTGGAAGTAGCATTTGTGTATATTCCTAAGGAAGCTTATAGAGGGAGGAGGACAATTGGGACAGATAAGTAAAATGACTTCTTATACTTCAGAGCAGGCTTTGATACGTAAGTTATTAGTTTTACATCAAGCATTTCAATAAATAGAGACAAAGTTACAGAGTTGGTGTTTGTTGTTGTTCTTGAATAAAAAGAAATATTACTTTTGTTGTACAATTGAAGTAATGTAAATAATTAACTTAGGAGATAATTTTTGAGCACCTAATTTTTCCCAATCTCAAAATAATTCATTTACAGAATAAAATTATACACTGAAAATCCTGAACTAGTTTCATTTGATTGATCATTTGTGCCTACTTTATATATTTAGCATTTGGCATAGCACCTTCAAAAAACCAAATAATACTTACTAGAAAAGTACAGTTGGGTGGGTGACACGAAGATTTATTTGAGAAGTTTCCATTTTATTTTTCAGTCACATCTATGCTGAAAGGGCATTCTTATAGAGGCATGCTTTTATCTTACAGAGATTTTTCTGACATACTTGGGGAATAGCGTTCCTAAGGATTATAATTCACTGTATCTACAGTTGCCATTACACTCTGAGGCAGACAGACTTAGTCATTATATCTTAAAGCCATCAGAGACACAGAAATGCTGATGGTAAGAAGTAAGGAGATTTGTCTGAGACACTGTTCAGTTTACCATGGTCAGGCCACATAGCTCCATGATCTTAAAACTGTAACTGAGTGACAGAAGCCAGGACTTTATAACCATGGTCTTTAACTTTTGCTGAAACCTTCAGCGAGTCCTTTTTCCTACCTAGCCATTCTTTTCTGTATCTGTAAAAGGAAATTAAGGTTCCCTATGCATAAATTTGTTTTACCTATTTTGAAAGGGGTGTGTTCAAATAATTTCTTAAAGTATTTCCCAGATATGAAGAATATCAAGTTCTTTAGAAATATTAAGATATTTCTTTGAATAAATGATATGGTTTTCAGTTAACAGAGTTCCAGATATTCTTGGTGATTATAAAGTGATGAAAACTCCAGGCAGGTACCTTGGATATTCAAGGCCTGTGTGGGATCAGTAAGAGGATTAAGGATAAGGGTGAAATTAAAGGAAGGCTCAGCCCTGACCTGTGAACAATCCCTCAAAGGGGAAAAATATTCAAACCCAGATATTAAGATTGGCCTTTTTTTTTTCTTTTGCCCGGGCTAGAGTGAGTGCCGTGGCGTCATCCTAGCTCATAGCAACTTCAAACTCCTGGGCTCAAGCAATCCTTCTGCCTCAGCCTCCCAGGCAGCTGGGACTACAGGCATGTGCCACCATGCCCGGCTAATTTTTTCCGATATAGTTTTAGTTGTCCGATTAATTTCTTTCTATTTTTAGTAGAGACGGGGTCTCGCTCTTGCTCAGGCTGGTTTCGAACTCCTGAGCTCAAACAATCCGCCCACCTCAGCCTCCCAGAGTGCTAGGATTATAGGCGTGAGCCACCGTGCCCGGCCTAAGATTGGCTTTTTTATTAGAAATGAGGAAGTGTATACATTAAATCAGCTCTCGTCTTTTGAACACCAATATTCTGTATAAAACAAAAAGTAAGTTTTAGAGATTAAGAACATAGGGAAAAGACCTTATTTGCCTAATAAGGAAAGTACTCAACCACCTATCTCTTCTTCTGATTTAAATGTTCCTTTCATTCTTCTTTCTAATATTTATAGGATGTTAGAAGATCAAAGTCAAGGTAACAATGAGGAAAAATTTAGCACAATTAAGAGCAAATGATTGCCCCATTTGAAGATGAAGAAATAGTAAACAAAAGTAGAAGAAGCTGTTGGGAAAGTTTCTTGTGATGACACATTGCTTTTTTGAATAAATCTTTGTGTCCACTAAAACCTTGCCTGTGCTTTCTCTATTGCAAGCACCAGGTCCTTAGCGTGACTTTAAGTCTTTGCTAAGCATTTTGAGAATGAATTAATGGGATTCTCTCCATTGTTGATATACCAGGGTACCACATATTTACATGGGACTTTTGGACCCAACTGTTTTTTCTTTCCTTCTTTTTTCTTTTTTTGTACCTTTATTCCTACATCTCTAATACAAGGCTGGACTGTTTATGTAGTCTGTTGCCTGAGACTATGGTGGCAAGAGGACAATGCTGGGGGCAGTATTAGAATTTGTTTAAGTCTGAACAGGGAATTCCATTTGTCTTAGTGACATGAGTGTCAAACTGTTAGTGCAACACTATTTTAAATTGTGTGCAAGAGCCTGAGAGGCTTATGCTTATAGGTGTCATCCATAAACTTAGAAACAAACAAAGAGCCCCTCTCCATTGAATAGTGAGCCCACTGGGCAATTAAAGAGCAGCCTGGGACCTCACCCTGTCAACTAGTCAGAACCAGAGCTCCTGATACTCCCCTGGATATTGTTGAGAACCGTCACAGAAAAGCTAAAGTAAATAATCAAAGTGAAAATAGTTGTTCAGAGAAAAGTCTTATTCTGGAAGCTTGGTGTAGTAGAAAGAATAATGACCATTAACTTAGGAATCTTTGGTTCCAGTCTTAACTCTGTTTGTAACTACCTGTTTGGCATATTGCTTCAGAACCGACTGCTTTCTTCCATGAAATGAGGGGGTTGAACTAGGTTGTTTCCAAAGTAACCTTCAGCTTGAAAAATTGATGAATCTCTCTTTTCAAACACCTTTGAAGATGTTTTTAAAATTAGGGTGTAACATATATAGCAAAAATGCACGTATGTTAATCATACAGCTCAATGAATTTTTATACCCATGTAACCACCACTGAGATCAAAATATAGAATATTTCCATCAACCCAGAAAGTTCCCTTATTCCCTTTCCAGTTAATACTACCTCTGACCTAGAGGTAACCACTTTTATTATCATAAATTAGCTTTGCCTATATTGAACTTCATATAATTGGAATAATTGTGCACTTTTGTAATCTGGCTTCTTTTGCTAAACTTAATGTCTTTGATATTGATCCAGGTGTCACGTGTATTATATTACTAGTTCATTTTTAACATTGCAATGTAGTTCCATTATGCATCTGTACCACAGTTTATATATCCATTACCCTATTGTTTCTAGCTTTTGGCTATTATGAATAAAACTGCTATAAACATTCCTGTACAATCTCTCTTTTTTGGACATATGCACATATTTCCTTTGAGTATAGCCTAGGACTGAAATCACTGGGTCACAAGGTAGGCATATGTCTGACTTTATTAAGAACTGCCAAAAAGTATTCCAAAATGGCTGCCCCATTTCATATTCTTACCAGCAATGTATGAGCGTTCCGATTGCTCCACATTCTTATCAACACTTGGTATTATTGGTCTTTATTTTAGCTATTCTAGTGAATGTGAAATATGGTTTTCATTTGCTTTTCTCTGATAAATAATGACATTGAGCACCTTTAATATACGTATTTGCCATTTGGATATCTTCTTTTATAATGTACTTTTTAAGCCTTTCACCAATTTTTATTGGTCTGTTGTCTTATTGAACATCAGAGTTTTTAAAAATATTCTGGAAATAGGTCTTTTGTTAGATATAGGTGTTGCAAAGATTTTCTTTCAATTAGTTGCCTTTTCACATTCTTTTTTTTTTTTTTGAGACAGAGTCTCACTGTGTTGCCCCGGCTAGAGTGCCGTGGCGTCATCCTAGCTCACAGCAACCTCAAACTCCTGGGCTCAAGCGATCCTCCTGCCTCAGCCTCCCGAGTAGCTGGGACTACAGGCATGTGCCACCATGCCCAGCTAATTTTTTCTATATATATTTTTAGTTGTCCAATTAATTTCTTTCTATTTTTAATAGAGACGGGGTCTCGCTCTTGCTCAGGCTGGTCTCGAACTCCTGAGCTCAAACAGTCCGCCCGCCTCGGCCTCCCAGAGAGCTAGGATTACAGGCGTGAGCCACCATGCCCGGCCACCTTTTCACTTTCTTAATGATGTCCTTAGACAAACAGAAGTCTAAGTTTTCCATTATTTTTCCTTTTATGTTTTATGTTTTCACACAAAAATTTTTCCCTTTCCTCCAGTCTTGAAGAGATGTTTTTCTCTACAAATTGTGTAGATTGTCCTTTACCTTTATGATTGTGATCCTTTTTGAATTAATTTTTATTATGAGTAAGGCAGGAATCAACATGTTCAATTTCTTTTATACAGACATCTAGTTGCTCCCACAGTGTTTATCAGAAAGATACACCTTTCTCCCAATGAACTGCATTGATGCTTTTTTAAAAAAATTGCATTTTTTCCTAGATTCTTTATTCTGTTCCATTGATTTATATAGCTGTCTTTGTATTACAATATCTTACTATCTTAATTACTGTAGCTTTTTAGTATGTTTTAAAGCCTCATAGTTTAATGCCTCCACCTTTGCTCTTCTTTATGGTTATGTTGGCTATTCTAAGTCCTTTGCATTTCCACATACACGCATTTGTACAGACATACTAGTGGTTCTTCAAAGTGTGATCCACAGAACCGTGGGAGTTCCCAAGACAATTTCAAGTGGTCTATGAAGTCGAAACTGTTTTTATGATAGTATCTGGTCATTATTTGCCTTTCTTGTTTCTACTGTGTTGATATTTAGTATCAGTGGTGCAGAAGCAGTTGTGGATAAAATTGGTGGCATCTTAGCATAGTAAAGGCAATGGTACCAAACTGTGCTGGTAGCCACTGCTACCCACTCAGAGTTGTGTTTTGTTTTTTTTTAAAGCTGTGTTCACATAAGAATATCTTTGAAGCAGTAACAATCACTAATTTTAATTTTGTTACATTTTGATCCTGTGTAACTTCTTTTTAATATTCTGTATATCAGATGGGAATGAATGCATGATAGTTGTTTTGAATAAATATTGTATAATTATTAGAGTTGTGAACTGAACTAGTGACTGTTTTCACAGAATACCATTTTCGCTGAAAAAACTGACAGACTGTGTTTACTCAGACATGGGTACTTGGCAGAAATTTTCTCAAAAATAGAGTAAGCCTGTCACTTTGAGGAAAATAAGTAATAATATTTATTACCAATGATAAAATTCTAGCTTTCAATTGAAAATTAGAAATTTGGAAACCCTGTATCCACCACCATCTGCTTAACAGGTTCCCAATATTTAAAGACATTACTGGCTGGGCATGGGGGCTCATGCCTGTAATCCTAGTACTTTGGGAAACTGAAGTGGGAGGATCACTTGAGGCCAGGAGTTCGAGACCAGCCTGGGCAACATAGCGAGATCCTATCTCTAAAAAATAAATAAATGAGGCCGGGC
>NW_012148452.1:268031-270465 GCF_000956105.1 Propithecus coquereli
ACATAAACCAAAGCTTGTTGGAGTTCTGACATTTTTAGAGCAAACAGGGGTCCTGGGTCAAAAAATATTTGAAATCCACTGGCATATATATGCTCACGCACACATGTATTAAGTAATCAGCTTGTTTATTCCTATATAAATTCAGATGAGATTTGATTGGGATTTCATTAAATCTATACATCAACTTTGGGAGTACTGATATCTTTAAAATATTAAATCTTTCAATACATAAACTTCTATAACTATCCATTTATTAATACCTTCTTTAATTTCTCCATGGTAAGTTTCAACGTAGAAGTACACATCTTTTGTAAAATTTATTTCTGTTATTTCATGTTTTGATGCTGGTACATATATTTTATTTCAATTTTCAGTTTTTTCTTTGTTGCATATAGAATAAAATACTTTTTGTGTAATGAACTTGTATCTAGAAACTTTTCTAAATTCATTCATGAATTCTAGTGGAGTCCCTTTGATTTTCTACTATGTAATCATGTCATCTGCAAGTAAAGATGGTTTTATTTTTTTATGATCTTTATATTTTCTGTTTGTTTTTTTCCCTTATTATACTTCCTTAGACCTCCACTTCAGTGTTGAATAGAAATGATAATGTTGAACATTCTTACTGTCTTCTCAGCTGTAGGAGGAAGGTTTTATTATTTCAATGTTAAGTATAGTTTGATAAGTAAAAATTTACCAAAGTTGCAGCAGAGAGAGAAAAAAAATAATGAAATAAAACAGAACTCAGTGTGAGAGGTATGTGTGGGGCATTATGAAACTGTTTAACATCTGCATAATTGTCACACATATATGGAAGAACAAGAGAATACAGTAAAATAAATATATGAAGGGTTTAGATTTTTCCAAAGTTAATGAAAGGCATCTACTCAAAAGTTTCAAGAAACTCAGTGTACCCCAAGGAGCATAAATAAGGAAAACCATACTTACGCATGTGATGTTCAAACTGTTAAAATCCAAACATAAAGAAGCGATTTTAATAAGCCTACTATGTTTCTTTTTTCTTAGGTTCGTATTTGGGTGATGGTTTGGAGTTTCAATAAAACTAGAAAATGGAAAAGTAGCCGAGTGATTTTTTAGCTTTCTGGGCAGTTTAAAGATCCCTGTCTCTGAATAATAAAGAGGTCTATGAGGAATCTTCAAGGTATTTGTCAATAGACTAGTAAAAGAGATGGAAAACCAGTATTAATTTATAAACAGCTAGGTGCCCAGCACTGTGCTAGATGTTTTCACATGTCTTCTCTCATTTAATCTTGTTTAATTAGGATCACAGGTCCATTTCAGAAATCTTTGAAGAATAGGGCCTAGAACATACAGCTCCTGATACTTAAAATTACTTAAAGTGCATTATGGTGACACCTCAGATAAGTCCAAACCTCTTTTTACCCTGCCTAATCAAATATTCATTTCAAAACACTGTATGCTGAAATGAGCCACATGGGAGTAGAAGAGAATCAACTATTCAGGTGATGAAAATGTGTGAATGCAGCTGGCAGATGAAGTTCCAGTATGATGAATTCCCAGCTTGTCCTTATTGCTTCGGGCAACAACTGACAGGCCTGACTGGTCATTCGCTTTCCATTTCTGGCATTGATAGGACTGAAAATTCTCAGTGTCACAGATACTTAAAAGCTGCCCCTGTTATACTGGATACAAACGGCGCTGGAGGATGCTTCTTGCATAGAGATGTAATCAATATGTTTTGGAGTTCTTGACCTGAACCTATAATTAATTGTAATTATAAAGGTAGCTTGTTGTTACAGAAAATGCTTATATTCAGAACACTGGGACTAAGTTGTACATGGAGAAGAGAAAAATAGAGGCTTTGTCCCTCTTTCCATTCTTCACAGTATTTAAGAGACTTTCATAATAGTCACAGAACAGAGTGGTATTATAGGATTAGAACATTGTATCTTTGGTTTAGGGTGCTGAAGTTTAAATCTCACCTCCAAAGTGATCCTGATATCTTGTAAAAACTGTGACTTTAATGTTCTGCAGCTAGTGTCTGTGATATTTCTAATACCAAAGTAGCATTTTGGTTCTTTTTTTCCCTCAAAATCCAAATACCAATATTTGAAGTGAGGCTTTAAATAATAACACATTTGAGTTTTTCCTGCAGTTAAGTGATATGCTGCAAAAAGGAATTGGGTAAGCAGATTTTATGGCATCCATGATCCATGGGCAGGAGTAGAAGGAGATGACACTGATAACGTTTCCTAAGTCTTTAAATGTATTTAGGTTTGTGATCAGGATTACTTTGCCAAGTGAAAATAGTAAAAATGGAAGCACGAAATACCTTAATAGTAGGTGTGGATCCTGATTGCTCTGTCACCTCTTGGCTTAAGATACCTCTGGATGGCATTATTACTGGATTTATCCCATTCGTAGGATGCCTTGGAACAAAAAGTAATGCTTT
>NW_012148452.1:274825-276811 GCF_000956105.1 Propithecus coquereli
GGTAGTCTGAGGCAGATCTAAGGATCCTTTAAGGGAAAAGTATTCATCACTGTGCCTTAATAAGGAATATGTTGACTTTTTTACTCTTTAACTTCAGGAACCCATACTGACCTGAAATTAATCAGTTTGTGGGGTTTTTGGTGGGGACTACGAAACAAATTAACTCCAACCTCCTCTTCTTAAAAAAAAAGAATTGCAAAATACTTCTGCCCAAATGGATTTGACTTTAGTCATATTTGTTTTTACGTGTAAATACATTTTGCTCAGCCCAAAACAGTAAAGTAATGCAGCCATTTGGTTTGCCAGAGGAGCAGATCACTCTCCTGAGCTTGTCAGGTTGGCTGTTTATGTTTCTTTTTACTCTCTCTTGTTCTTTGTCTCTCTCTCACTCTATTTTTTCTCTCTGTTTCAGTGTGTCTTATTTCTACCTTTCCCTGCCAGTGTCTATCTTCCTGTTTTGATAATCCTATTTCATTTCTGTAAAGGGAAGACTCTCCCAAGGATGCAGAATATGTCACTATTTTTATAACAGTCCCTATAAACACTGAAGATTTTATTAATAACTTGGCTATAAAAATGTATTCTTGGCATAAACTTGGCAGATAGTTTTTCGCCTGGGTGAGACTTCTCATTGGGATCCTGGAAGTGTTGGGACATCCTTGCCCTCCATTCTTGCTTCTTCAAGCAGGACATTAGTGGTTTTAGCTCTTGTTGACCCATCTTTACCCAAAGCTTTATAGCTTATTAGAAGCACAGTGTGGATTTCCCTTATGATACGTTAGAATAAAAGAAAAACTTCTCCAAAGTTATAAATGGTTTCATTTACCAAAATGACTATTTCACTTGGAAAGTTTTGTCTTTTCTGTAAAAATTCCAAGAGTTGGGTGGGCTTGATGTCCCCTCTCCCACTCCACCTTCCCAGCTACGTACTCATGTCAACAGAGATGCTGAGAGCTTCATTCCAGGCTGTTAGGAGGCAAGACATTGACCAAGGAGTAACTAAGACACATTTTTCTTCTCTTATTTTAAGGAAACTTGGAAAAAAAAAAAAAAAGCAGATCTCTCAACCTTTTTCATTTTGCGTAACTGAATATAGAAACTTTTTCAATTGAAATAAAAGTAAGGAAATACCACAGGATTGCTTTAGAGTGTTTGTTTCATTGTAGAACATAGGACAAATGCTTTGGAACGTCAGTAATTACTGTTTGAGGCAACCTTCAGGGACTGAGATATATGCCGTTCAAGTCTGCACTTAATCTCATACTTCATCAGTTATTGGATCAAATAGTCTCATTTACTTAGGATCCATGTCAGCGCCTTAAACTCCAAATCAGGTATTACATGTCACCTTGTGAGAGATTCTCTGCATTACCCCTATCTATTCTCCGCATTACCCCTATCTATTCTCCTTCATTAAATGACTTTATATGATCATCTCAACGATTTAAAGAAATGAAAAATATTTGTTCTTTCCATACAAAAATACTTAAAATTTTTATAATTCGTGTAACGGAGTAACTTTGCACACCCTGGAGCAGAGCATTCTTAAAGTAAGCCCAATAGACCTAAGCTTCTGATGGGTCAACAAGTAACCACTACAGAAAGCATAAGATTTCCTGGCTAAAACAAGTAGTTTGTCTTTTGCTAGAGTACCAGGTTGTGTCATAAAGCTTGGAATAGCTGAGAGTAGGAAAAGTTGTCAAGCTTTTTATCAATCATCATGAACTGTATATAATACATACTTTAGGTAACCTCCATGGGTTTCCTCACTGCTGTTGGCTCAACTGTGGCTTTTAATGGAACCATATCTGCACTACCATCTCTTTCATCCCCTCCTTTTTATGAGAATAAAAGGTAAATTGGGTGCTATTTAAATATTCTCTACTTACATTTATTAAAAACTACCCTGCTGCAGGGCACAGCACTTTGGAAAACTGCCTTGCACCAACCCAGTTTTCCACCCAGGTGGTTTACCCCAAAACCTGG
>NW_012148452.1:276861-278404 GCF_000956105.1 Propithecus coquereli
GATGATTGAAGACTGTTGTATTCATGGCTCACCTGGGTATACCTGCACCTCACGGAGAGACTCATACCCTTTAAGTAGTAAATACTTGTTTTTAGCTAGGAAAGCCACTGTCAATCAGGTAATGGTTTCTTGAGCTGGAAAAGGCTTTCCACTAAAGAATGGTGATTGGCCAAGGTCCCATTTCTTTTCCATCTACTTGTAGGAAAACACAAATTAAAGGAATACCAGTGTTTGAAACTCACAATTCATTCTATATTGGTAGGGGTGTGGGGAGTGAGGGAGGCAAAAGGATTATATTTCCCTTAGAAATATTGTTAATTGCTTTTTCGAAATATGGATTAAAGCTTAAAACATGCCAAAAATGCACTGATTCTAAATGGACCTGACACCTTGATCTTCCATCGTGGAATAACATATGAGTGCGGATTCCCAATGGACCACTGTACACTACAATATTTATTACTATAAAGATCTAAGAGCTCTTAGCCACTTTCGAAGTTATGAGAGCAGTTCAAATCCCATCCTCTTAACTTGTGTTTTAACATTTTAAAATTCTGGTTTGTTTTGTGTGATGTTTTCAGAAATACCTCTCCACCTCAGTTTCAGAATAATAATATTTGGCTTTTCAATAAATTCAAGGAAGAGCTCAGATATGAAAATATACTCATTCTTGGGGACTATAGTGCTTTAACTGGCCCATTGTATGCCTCTATTTATTCATCTGCAAAATGGTAACTAGGTTTTGCCTTCTATTTGGCTGATACAATCAAGATACTAATAAATTGAAAGGCTCTGGGATAATACCGTCATTGGCACCTGCTGTGGATGGTGTAATTTTCACTATACTTTGCTTTAACATATATGAACCTCCCGAATACAGTACCATTCACAAAATAGCTATATGCAGATTAGTAGATATCCTTGACTGAGACAAAAGTATTTTGAGGTTGTGATCATGAAAATCAATGTAAAGTGATATTTTGAATTATATGCATCCTTTTTCATGAAGGAAGCCTATTTGGAATAGTTTATTCTTGGACAGTTATAGAATTAAAAATTAAATAGGATAATTTAATATCTGTATTTAAATCTTGAGTTATATGTAGCCCATATAGTTTCTGTGCTACTGCATACTAAATTACATATGATAAACTAATAGTAGTTTTAGGTAACATTTGATTGCTTAATACTCTATGGTAAGCATTTCACATGTATTATCTTCTCTATTCTTCACAAAATCCTATGAGATAAAAGTATTGTTATAATTTCCATTTTTCAGAAGAAGCTATCATTCAAAGAAATTAAGTACAGTATACTACCTCCCACTTTTGCAGTGTCATCTGAGTTTCTTTGTCATGGACATGTTTTACATAGCTCTTTATTAAAATATATTTTTGATAAATACAGTTTTTGAATGGACAGATACATATTTTAAGTACATGAACTTTGTGGTCAGATGTAGGTTTGATTCCCATTTCCGTAGCTGAACAGGTACATGACCTTCTTTGTCCTTAAGAAGAGTATAAGAACACCTGTTTCCGAT
>NW_012148452.1:283324-284885 GCF_000956105.1 Propithecus coquereli
TCTCTATCTCCATGAGATCAATCATTTTAATTTTTAGCTCCCACATATGAGTGAAAACATGCAAAGTTTGTCTTTCTGTACTTAGCTTATTTGACGTAACATAATGTTCTTCTCCACTTCCATCCATGTTATTGCAAATGTCAGAATTTCTTTCTTTTCTATGGCTAAATAATATTCCATGATGTATATGTACCACATTTTCTTTATCCGTTTATTTGTTGATGGACACTTAGGTTGATTTCAAATCTCGGCTATTGTGAATAGTGCTGCAATAAATATGGGAGTGCAGGTATCTTTTCCATATACTGATTTCCTTTCTTTTGGTTATATACCTAGCAGTGGGATTTCTGGGTTATATGGTAGTTCTATATTTAGTGTTTTGAGGAACCTCCATACTGTTCTCCATATTGGCTATACATTTACATTTACATTCCCAACAGTGTGTGAAGCTTCCCTTTTCCCACATCCTTGCCAGCATTATTATTGCCTATCTTCTGGATAAAAGCCATTTTAGCTGGAATGAGATGATATCTCATTGCAGTTTTGATTTGCTTTTCTTTGATGACTAATGATATTGAGCATTTTTTCATATACCTATTGGCAATTTGTATGTCTTCTTCTGAGAAATGTCTATTCAGATCTTTTGCCTATTTTTAAACTGGATTATTTGATATTTTCCTATTGAGTTGTTTGAGCTCTTTATATATGTTAGTTATTAATCCCTTGTCAGATGAGTAGTTTACAAATATATTCTCCCATTCTGTGGATTGTCTCTTCATTTTGTTGATTGTTTCCTTTGCTGTACAGAAGCTTTTTAACCTCATGTGATCCCATTTGTCCATTTTTGCTTTGTTTGCCTGTGCTTTTGAGTTCTTACTCAAGAAATCTTTGCTCAGAACAATGTCTTGGGGTGTTTCCCCAATGTTTTCTTCTAGTACTTTCATATTTTCAGGGCTTAGATTTAAGTCTTTAATCCATTTTTATTTGATTTTTGTATATAAAAAGTGATAGGGGCCTAGTTTCATTCTTTGGCATATGGCTATCCAGTTTTCCCAGCACCATTTATTGAAGAGACTGTCATTTCCCCACTGTATGTTCTTGCCACCTTTGTTGAGAATGAGTTCATCATGTATGTATGGATTTATTTCTGGATTCTCTATTCCGTTCCATTGGTCTGTGTATCTGTTTTTATGCCAGTACCATGCTATTTTGGTTACTACACTGCTGTAGTATACTCTGAAGTCAGGTAATGTGATTCCTCCAGTTTTGTTCTTTTTGCTCAGGATGGCTTTAGCTGTTCTGGGTCTTTTGTGGTTCCATACAAATTTTAGGATTATTTTTTTCTATTTCTGTGAAGAATGTCAGTAGTATTTTGATGGGGATTACATTGAATCTGTAGATCACTTTGGGTAGTATGGATATTTTCGCAATATTGATTCTTCCAATCCACAGGCATGAAAACCTTTCCTTTTTTTGTGTGTGTCCTCTTCAGTTTCTTTCATCAGTGTTTTATAGTTTTCATTGCAGAGATCTTTTACTTCTTTGGTTAAGTTTATTCCTA
>NW_012148452.1:286482-286920 GCF_000956105.1 Propithecus coquereli
TGAATTTTATTAAAAAGTTCTAGCTCCTTTAGCATCAAGCTCAAGCTCTTTCAGTGATACCATACTGGCTTCTTAGAAGGTGGTTGTTTGTACTTGTAAACTGATATTTTTACTTCTATAGATGAAGAACTCATTGAGCTTATTGTTTTATGTTGAACCATCTTACCTTAATGGAATAGGCAGAATATAATCTAGGAAGCCTCTAATCCTGCCTAGTGATGCCACTATGTAGAATACATCCACCAAGCAGACTTATTGCTCCACTTATTATATCCACATTTCACAGAGGAGAAAGAAAATCAACATTGATCCAATTGTACACATATTTTTGCATTATTTTATTACATGTGTAGATTCATGTAACCACTGCCATAATCAAGATGTGAACTGCCCCATTACCACAAAGATGTTCCTCCTCCTCCTCCTGCCTTTATAGCC
>NW_012148452.1:288390-288862 GCF_000956105.1 Propithecus coquereli
AATTAGCCCTAATTAATCAGCCCTCTGTTTAATGTTTACTTAGTAAAGGAGACAATGGTACCATGGGAGCACCTAACCAGCCTTCAGGGGAATCACAGAGGGCTTGCCAGAAGAGGGGATATCTAAAGCTTGGGTTAGAAGGACCCAGAGAGTGAGATGTTTCCCCTCTAACAAAGATACTCTTAGACACAGAAAGCCAAGACCTAAATAGATGCATTCCCCCTCTCTGTGTCCTCCGCTCTTCCACAAGGTCTAATGTGGAATGCTGGAAAGCTGGGATTGAAATTCATTGTTCCATATGTTCTCATTTACAAGTGGGAGCTAATCAGTGGATATGCATGGTCATGCAGAGTCACATAATGGACATTGGAGATTCAAAAGGGGTAGGGTGGGAGGGAGGCAGGTGTAGATTGAAAAATCACCTATTGGGGTACAATGTACACTATTCAGGTGATGGGTTTATTAAAAGCCT
>NW_012148452.1:290662-291462 GCF_000956105.1 Propithecus coquereli
TTTTTCCCTTTACGTCTCTTTACCATCCCTATTTACAATATAATTATCTTAAAAATTCCCTTACGTACATTTAGAACCACACCAGAGAGTGTTATTTTTGCCTCAACTCTCAAACACAATTTAGAAAATTCAAGAAGTGAAGGAAAGCCTATAGTATTTACCCATATTTTTGCTTATTATGTTTTCTCTTGCTAACATTCCAAGGTTATTTCTTCATTTGTTTTCTTTTTGTTAAGAGAACTTCATTTAGTTATTCTTTTAGAGTAAATCCACTGGGAACAAATTCTCTTAGTTTTTCTTCATCTGAAAATGTCTTGATTTCCCCTTCATTCCTCAATGATACCATGTCATGGTATAGGATTCAAAGTTGACAGTTCTTTTCTTTTGGTACTCAAAAAAATATTACATCACTTCCTTTTAGCCTCTGTGTTTTCTGATGAGAAATGTGATGTCATTCAAAGTGTTTTTTCCCCTATTGGTACAGTGTCATTTTTTTCTTACTGCCTTCAAGATTTTTTTCTTTGTCTTTAGTTTTTAGAAGTTTAATTATGATGTGTCTTTTAATGAGTTTTTTTTGGGAATATCCTATTTGGGATTCACTCAGCTTCTTTAATGTGTAAATTTATGTCTCTTCCAAAATTTGGATAGTTTTTGACTATTATTTTTCAAGTGCTTTTTCAACCCACATCCTTTCTCTTCTCCCTCCAGGCCTAAAGTGACAGAAATGTTAGATCTTTCATCATAATCCCACAGATCCCTGAGACTGTGTAAATTTTTTCAGTCAATTTTCTCTCTGTTGT
>NW_012148452.1:291512-292532 GCF_000956105.1 Propithecus coquereli
TCACATCTCTGTTATCTTGGTGGTTGTATTTGTTGATTGTCTATTTTTCATTAGGTTTGATATCTTCCTGGTTTGAGCTATGTCAAGTCATTTTCAGTTGAAACCTGGACATTTTGCTATGGTTTAAATCTTATTTAAAAATTCTGTTTTAACTGGCCTTCTCTGATACCACTGTGGCAGGGAAAGTGGGATGTTCTGCCTCATTTCTGCCAGATAGAAGTAGAAGTCTAGGTTCCTTACCTCACTACTATTGCCAACCAATGTCAGGTTACTACAAGCAGAGATGGAAGTTCTGGCTCCCTACGTGGTATCCACTGACAGTACAGTAGTGGTGGCCTCATTAGTCCTGCATGAGATGGTGAAAGTCCAAAAAAGGACTCTCCTCTAGGCCTCTTTTGACAAGCTCCCCAGTAAGGAGAAGGAGGGGTGCCTCTTTATTGCCAAGTGAGGTGGAAGTCCAGGCACCCTATTTGTTCTGCACTGACACTGCATGTGTATGTTGGGAGGTGGTTCTTGTTAACAGCAGGCAGGGATGAAAATCCTGACTCTCTACTTGGTCTTCTTTAATACCACCCCAGTGGGGATGTTGGGCACCTTGTTATAGGCTCTCAGAGGGGACACATCTAGGCTTCCTACTCAGCCTTTCCTGGTGTGGGTGGTAGAGGTACTACAAGTTTTTCTGTGGTATGTGGCTAGAGTAAAGCAGTTATTGTCTAAAAGTTTTTGTCTTGCTAGGCTGCCCTTTCCTGTTCCTTTGGCTGGAGAGAGCAGGCTTTTGGGGACCAACAAAAGCACAGACAATCCTTGATGTGTAGAAATGTTTAGTAACCTTTACCACTATAGGGACTAACTTTGCAGCTTTCTTGTGCTACTATTCGAAATATATATTTTTGTTTTTTTCCTAATCTGGTTTTCTTGTGTCTTATTCCATATTAACACTACCAAAAAATGCATTATGGTTTTTTAAATTATCTTCCAAAAAGTTGACAGTCCCTATGTTTGTCAATTACTTTAATATTC
>NW_012148452.1:293266-293834 GCF_000956105.1 Propithecus coquereli
TTCTTGTAATATGTAGTATTAGTTGGTCCAATAAGGAAACATGATAATCTCACTAGATGCTGAAAGGGCATTTGATAAAATTCAGCATTTATTTATGAAATTTATTTTGCAGTTACTAGGAGTAGAAAGATATTTTTTAAATCATAAAAAATAGCTATCTTAAACCAAAAATTAGCATCATATTTATGTGAAATACTGTTGGCATTCCTCCTAAAATCATGAAAAAGGCAATTATACTAAGACCATTATTATACAATTACTCTGGATGTTCCAGACAATGTAGTAATATATAAAACACAAAGAAGAGATATAACTATGAAATCACCATTTACAGACAATATAATTATTTTGACCTAGAAAATTCAAGAGCATCAACTTTTAAGGAACTTAACTAATCAGATACTTGGTAAATATGCAAAACATCCATGCTATTTATATAAACAAGTAAAATCTATTTAGATGGTTGAATTCTTTAGACTATTTCATCCATAATAGTACCACAAAATGTAAAATACTTAGCAATAACTCTAAGAAGAAATGTGTAAGAGGCTATATAAAGAAAACTATG
>NW_012148452.1:296943-297628 GCF_000956105.1 Propithecus coquereli
CGAACATGGAAAAAAATAGCCTTGTGTATCCCTAAAAATCAGGTAGCTTCAACACTTAGCAACTCATGGCTAAACTGGTTTTATATTTTAACCCCACTACCTCACCAAATTATTTAGAAGCAAATCCAGGCATCATATTATTTCATTTGTAAATATTTCAGTACATATCTCCAAAAAATAAGGATTCTCTTTTTAAAAGCAAAGTATTATCATGCCCGACAAAATTAACAATAGCTATATAATATCAAATTTCTGATCCATGTTCAATCTCTCTGATTATCTCATTTTGAAAATCATGTTTCAAATAAGACCCAAATATTGCAATTGGTTGATAGATCTCATAAGATTCTTTTAATATATAGGTTTATCCTACATCTTCTTTTTCTCCTCTTTGCAGTTTATTTGTTGAGGAAATCGGACCATTTATCCTGTAACATTTCCCACAGACTGGATTTTGTTGATCCTGTGGTATTTTTTTGTCCCCCAAATTTTCTGTAAATTGATAATTAGATCTGGAAGATTGGTTAGATCAAATTTATATTTTGGCAAAACTATTTCATTATTTTTGTGAGTGTTTCTTGTTGGAAAAAAGGCTATATTCTCTTGTTTGGCATATAGAGTTACATTTTTATCAGTTAGAGCTACCTCATTAATTATGTTTTATATGTTTTCTGAGGTACATAGA